>NC_140181.1:108998486-109208486 GCF_963971535.1 Notolepis coatsorum | reverse complement strand
TAGTTCCATTCTTATAAGTGGCGGTAGGTTGCCCCCTGTTGGAATATAATAATCTATGCACTGGTGCGTAGAACGTGCGCGGACTGATGACGACATCAACTCGAGACATTCGCAGCAGCAAAACAAGTCTATTAATAGCCCGTCCATCGGCGCCGGGCATAAGAAGTTAATTAAACTTGACAGAAATTATATCGACGATAATTATCGATATCGAGTTATATGAAAATAATTTTATAATTTTATCGCGATAAAGTTTTTGGCCATATCGCCCAGCCCTAGATACTTGTCGAATAACACGACACAGCCGAGTGTACCATCTGCAAAGCAACGGTGGCAGCAACACTGGAAATGCCATTGACTTAATTAAACACTTCATGGAAACAGAGTAACGTTATGTCGAGTTCACGAATGCAGAGAGGAAATGTTTTGCAGCAGCAGTTAACGTTAACGTCGCTGGAAACCCTTCAGAAGCGCGAGAAACTCCTTGCAGACGGTAACAAAGCAGAGCTTATAACCGAGAAAATAACAAAATGTATTGTGCTGGACCAACAGCCCCTTTCTGTTGTTGAAAATGTAACGTTAGGTATCGTCGCTTCATGTTGCCAAACCGGCATTTGATCTCCGACACTGCTATTCCAAATAAGTACAACGTTGTGTTTCTTTTTCGAATGTAGCCAAGAGTATAACCATAATCCTATTATAAAAACAGCAGTCAAAGTGTATATTTTCAGCACTACGTTTGTTTACCAATGATTTTAAAATCTCCGTGCATTGCACCGGATCGGAAAACGCGAGGACAGCCTAAGCCGCCATGAGTCTTATGTAGTCTTATTGTAGTCTTATTAACACTTTCTGTACCAGCCGTGCCAGACCTATATACCCTGTTGCGTGCCACCGCTCTATTCAATGACTGAGCGCTCACATTTGTGAACGCATAAACTATATCTTAACCACTTAATTGATGGGCAAATTTTTCAGAAAACGCCTGAATATTGCATACCCAAAGTAATCTGCAATTTTTTATTTTTTTTTGTCCACTTTTTCTCCCATTTTTCTATATTTTCTCCCATCCCAATTTCGTATCATCCAATTCAACCCTCCCCTGTCACGAACGCTGTTTCTTGCCTCCCACAAGCCGGCTGCAATGTGGACTAAGTCATACATAGCACAAGTCCCCTCCGGTACTTGAGGTAACAGCAGTCGCATCTTTTCACCTGCGCAGCTCGATCTCTCAGTGGCGAGGAGTAACGCGTGGGAGGCTCACGCTGCCCCCGACACTTCCTGATTCTACTGCGCAGGCGCACCGACCGACCTGTAGGAGTCGCTGTCCACAACGCCCGATCCCCACCCATCAGTTTCCCACCCCCTAATACGGCCAATGTGTATTAGTACGGACGACCAGCTAAACTGAAAGCAAATGTGGAGCGCTGGGCTCGAACAGGCAAGCCCAGGCAAGCCTTGCCCACTACGCCACGTAGCCGCCCTTAGTAATCTGCAATTTATTATACTTTATACTTATAGCACATGCATGACTCTGGTCTCTTTTGAAAGGAAATATTCTGAATTTTCATCCACAACAGGAATAATCACTCTGGGTGCTTTTAAAATTTTGAAATTAACTTAAGTTAAGTTTTTACATTTTCTTTTACTCTCATTTGAATTATCTTGCAAACGGAGGCCTCTTACAGGTTCCAGCTGATGGGTATGACCTGGAAACCACAATGGGTCCATAGCCTAAAGACTTATCCAGTACAGGTCCAAAATTGATAACAATACCACAGAAAATTTGTGTTTTATTAAACTTTTTATAATGGTATGTCTATGCGTTTTTCCAAAATGGCCGCTTGGAGACTGCAAATGGCCACTTGAACACCCTATGTCTCCAAACGCTATAACTCTTGAACGCTTCAACGTACAGTAAAAATATCGGGCTCTAATGAAAGGTTACACATAGTTACACATTATTTATAATAAAAAAAATGAAAAAAACTAACAAAAAAAAATATTTAATGTTAATTTTTTATTTTATTTTTTTTGTAAATGAAGCACAATCTCAGGAGGCTCATACAGAACCAATCATTTCACTGTACCTTGTGTAAATCCGCGTCTTAGTTATCGAGATACATGAATTATAATCTCAGAATAACGAATTGCTGGTTGCTGTTTTTATCTTATATAGACTGGGCTTAGATTTGCGAGTAATAATGCAATGAATTTGATAGTACTGTAAACTTGTCCCCGCCATGCACACATCAGACTGTAATGGTCCAACCCCTCCCCACAGCACATACTAACGAAATAGTTACTGGAGGTAACTTGCTGTATGAATTCATCTAATAAAGAACGTATTTGAAAATACGTGGCGTCTGTCTGTGTTTTTAGCTATCTTTTACAGTGCATGATGCCAGACAGTGCTGTTTAGCTTTAGACGTGACGTGAAAATACTGCTTGCATTTCATTGTTATTGTACAGCTCGCAAATAGGGCTGCATTGCATCAAGCAATAAACACAATTAGAGCGTAAATGTTACGTGGAAGAAAAATAATCCAGTCTCGATATATAATTGTTAGCGACATAACGCATTTTGCCCTGACAAAATCTGCATCTTAGTTATCGAGATACATTAACCCTTTAATCGCCGAGGACGACTTTAGACGCCATGCTTAATCTGCCAATGACGTCGTACAGCGTCTTTGAGATCAATATTTCAAAAATCTGTCATGGCAATCATATTTCACCCACGGAGACTTGAGACTTGCTGTTGATCTCCTCTCAACTCTCCAACGGTTCAAGACCGCCACCTGTTGGCCGATCGGCAAATCGGCAAAACCGGAAGTGACGTGCTGGAAGTGGTGCTCACCCATATTTCGTGCGGCCACTCGCTATCGCTAGCGTGACTCCAGCTTGATACACTGGATAGCGATCCGTTGCCAATAACTCGATAAACAACATGATTTGGACGTATATAGTATTATACAACCTGGAACTGGACCAACTAGATCGACATCCCATAATAGAGAACTTTCTGCTCCACGCTGATCGCCCAACGCTACGAGGAGTGTTTGATTATTATTATACATACACACTGCTCCGATCAACATATCACCCATACTAAATAAATGATTTAATGTCGGCTACGGACTTATAAACCCCCCCCCCCTCCGGTCACCAGCAGATGATGAGGCATGACGTGTAGGACCTTGTACAATTGAAATTTTTTATCTGACGTCAATCGGTATCAAACTACATTTGATGATCTAATATATGTATTTGTGGCTATAACTCACATTCTATGGAATGCTGCAGAAAACGATAAAAACATATTTATACTTTAGACCATATTTTAGTATGAATGTGTGAATGAAAAAGTAGAAAGTTGCTACATCCTAAACGATAGATACTTGATGTTGAATGGGCCATAGTAATGTCAATTTAGCAATACAATTTAAAAAGTTATAGCCCTGCAAAGAAGGGGAACATCTCCATAGACAAATAGAGCTGGCAGAGGACGGTATAAGGATGGATATAAGCGTGGCAGAGAAAGGGTTAATTATCAACTCAGAATACGTTTCAGCCACACACTGAAACAAAGCAAGGCCCCTCTCCGCTCTTAAAAACTAGGCCAAAGTGCCGTGAGTGCAAAACGTGACGCATTCGTCACAGTGACAGTTAAGTGGTTAAATTATGGCTATGTGTCTAATACGACTGTCGCTTATCAATGACTTGTTTGCAGTCAACGTTGTCAAAACGGATTGTTTTTTAATCGGTTCATTTCCGTTTTATACCATTTTGAAAAACGTTTGTTTTTTTTAAATTTCAGATTTTTTTTTTGCAGGAATCGCGCTTTACTGTAATACACAAAACACGTTGTCATTTTTTGGCCTATTTATGAATCGTTTTCAAATAAACGCTAGATTATCGATAGTATATGTGTACTTATGCACGCTATAGAAGCGGGCTGAAAAATCCATTATCTTATTTTCTGATCAGCTACACACACTCACAGCCACACACACACATATGGGACACGTTGATATATAGGTGAAAACAGCTCTGATTATCCCAATACTGGTAAAATAGATTCCTTACCTCAGATCAGATGTTCTCCAAAAAGATTATTCCAATTCCTGATCGCCATTCCAAATATCGATCGCGTTTATTGATCCAACGCTGGGTGGTCGAAAGACATATTCCACGCTGTTCTGATGGTGGGCAATGACTGGAATCGTCTCCGGTTACTTGCCTGACAAGTAAAATGTGGAATCCGGACAATTTTTTTCCCCATGCGTTTCATTCAATCCAATCCAATGGGGTGCAGTACCATCCGGAGAGACGATAGGGGGCGGTATTTTCCCTGTTCGAGGTAACGTGAGGCTATATTGATGAAAAATGAATGGAAATCGATAATAAAAAAAATAACGATTAAAAACGAGATTTCTCGTCGGCTGGCACTCAAAGTGTTAAGAGGGGGGATTTGATTTGATTGAAGTTTATTTCAAATATGCAACACAACAAACAAACATCAAGTACACATATAGCCTTAAGCCGTTCAAATAATAAATGTATATAAAACATAAATCTTTTTTTTTTTATAAAAAAGAAGTATTTAAAAAAAAATAGATGGGGGTAGGATCGGTATCGGCCGATACTCAAGGCTGTGATATCGGTATCGGACATGAAAAAGTGGTATCGTGCCATCCCTACTTGCACTACACCAGTGGTGCCCAACCAAGATCGCGGGCTGATTTCAAGTGTTTTTTTGGCAAAATCAACTCTGCCTCTCTTTGTTAACTACAACAAGCAATGCTGTTTGTTATTTAAGATGAGGTCGGACTCGGCACTGACAGATTTGTGTTCATTATGCTGCTTTTATAAAGCCTCAAATGACGGGTTACAATATTTCATGAAAGCAAAGTGTTTTGTTTGTCTAAGATTTAAAAAGGTTTAAACTTTACAGCACTGACAAAGTTGAACAAAGTGCTGTACAAGTCCCACAACATTAAAAAAATATATTATATTAAAAAAAGAAAAATTTATCTCGAAGCTTCGAATTAAAATCGAATCTCGGCCCCAAAGCTTCGAATTCCCAAAACAAATTTGAAGGTCAGCCCTACTACGGATAGCTCATTATATCAACGGCGTTGTTGTTTGCAGGCTTGCAGCTGTTGGTTAGCTAGCTATCGTTCTCAGTTGGCTAACGTTAGCTACTAGCTAGCTAATACTGGCCTACCTTTTAATTCGCAATGGAATGGCTAGCTAACTAACTGTACAAATCGATGTGATTGGCTGAGACCGTAATTTGTACGGTTGGCTGGATTGGGGGTGGCCAGCTGGCTAGCTTTTCAATCAATCAAGCTGGCAGTTCGTAGCTGGCTGGATAGCTGTTATGGGTTAAGGTAGCCACCTGGCTGGCTGGCAGTTCGTGGTGCAGTAGCTGGCTAATGTTGTAAATTAAATGTATATACTCTCTTTTAGAAACTCTGTCTCTTAAACAGTACTGTATATCTTGTAGGGCTGTCCCCGACTAAGGATTTGGATGGTCGACTAGGATTGGCCAAAATTTGCCGTTAGTAGACTATTGGTCGAAAAAAGAAAAAAAAGAAAAAAAAATATATATATATATTTCTTTTTTTTATCATTCCATTTGGGCTGTGGGGGGTGCTTAATGTCTGAAGGAGTCGACTGAAGGCTTCTTGTCCTCTGCAAAAGCATGCAATTGGTCCACTGATGGATACATCTTGATATTTGTCTAGTCTAGTGTGTTCATTAGATGGGTGAAATCCTCTTTCAGTGCCTCTGTGCCTGTTTTCGTAGGCAGTTAGCCTCTGGTATGCGTGCCATTAGCGTTAGCCGCGCTTCTAGGCCTCTTTTCTTTTGGAAAGAATGATAAAAAAAAATAATAATAATAATTTCTTTTTTATTATATTCGACTAAGAGGTTGGCCAGTTGACCAAGGCTCCTTTCGACCGATTAGTCGACTAATCGATTAATAGGGGTCAGCCCTAATATCTTGTATGTCATAAATGGCTGGATGTAACGGTACTGTTTATCTGTATGTCAAATGTTATGATGAATAGAAAATGGGGGACCCTGATGTAAACAAGACGAAAGTCTTTCTCTGGTCTGCCTCCCCCTTTTTTTTTTTTTTTTTTTTGATCTTTCCCCCCTCCATTTTTCCTCCGATTTTCTCCCATCCCAATGTTAGTCGTTATGCCAATTCCCAATCCCCTTCCTGGTCGCTGCGCACTTACCCCCCACAGTCAGATCATCTGGGAGAGTGGAGGCTATCACGTGCTTCCTCCGACACACGTCCAGCCAATCAACCGCTTCTTTTCACCTGGCAGCGCGGATATTCTCCGAGAGGGCGTAGCGTGTGGAAGGATCACACTATCCCACTCAGGTCCCATCCGCGCTTAGCAGGCGACCCGACCGAACTGTAGGAGTCGCTGTTTACAACGACCCGGACCCACCCCGCCATCTTCTCCCACCCTCTAATACTGCCAATTGTATTAGTGTGAACGGCCAGCCAAGCTGGTGACAACCCCGGAGCTGTGAGCTGGATTCGAACAGGCGAATCCAGCTCACAGCTCCGGGGTTGGTGACGAACGCAATCTCCGCTACGCCACCTAACAGCCCCTGGTCTGCCTCCCCTTAACAATTGTGTGTATTGAGCCGTACTGTATTGTACCCATTCTGCAATCTGTTAATAAAATGTTCAATCAATCAATCAATCTGTTATGCTTAACATGCAGTACTATTAACTTTACTTTAGGGATGGGTACCGAATTCGGTACTTTTAAAGGTACTTACGTTGCGGGCAAGACCACCCGCATTTCATTGTATACTTGTATGCCGTGACAATTAAAACTCTTGACTTGACTTGAGTATCGATTCACGTGATACCGTAAACATTTTTTTTTTGTTTTAAAATTAAAAAAAAAAAAAAATTGGCTTTTTTCTTTTCATGCGCACAATATGCGCTTACCTAGGATTTTACTTTATTCAACAACAAAGCAATCGGGGCAATGGCAAGCCGAAAACGGTCGAAAATGTGGTTATTTGAAGTTTGGATTTTTTTTCTTCTCACAACTAAGGTAGGTAGATTACATTTTTAGAGACTAAAGTACCGAAAAAAGGTACCGTTGGGTACCGGTATCGATTCACAGGTACCGGTACTGTATCGGTTCAAATGTGAATGGTACCCATCCCTACTTTACTTAATTTCTAAGATTAGATCATTTAGTTATTTTTAAATGTCTGATCTAAAGATAAACAAAGGGTTTTAAAAGTGTTATATTTATCTTCTCTTATAGTACCAGAGAGAAGCTGAGGAGAATCGACCAGCAACAAAAGCAACATTTTGTTAAAAAAAAGAATATATATATATATATTTATCTATTAAAAAAATAAATACATTTTTTTGTATCTTATGTTGTGGGACTTGTACAGCACTTTGGTAAACGTTTTTTTTTTTTTTTTAAATGTGCTCTATAAATAAAGTGGATTGGATTAATTAATTAAGTAGTTTCACTCAGCTGCGCTGCCTGGGTGCAGTGGGGCTGCTCTCACAGCCAACGACATGTCATTACATAATTATGTTGCAACCTTCGTCTATCAAGCAAACAATTATATAAATATTTATATGTAGTTGATAGAGACAAAGGCAGAATTCGACTTGATTAAGCACGTTTTATTAAGACATATTTTTATATGGGTCGGGACACATTAAAAAAGCAGCACAATGAACACCTCTGTCCGACATAGTCTTAAATAACAAACGGCATTGCTTCGCTTCTTTGTCGACATGTCTGCTGCATTGTTTTCAACACAGATAATCTCCACGTGCTTGTTGTAGAGAGGTGGAGTCGAGGCGCCGCTTACTTTTATTTCATTGGAATGGAGGCGGGAAGGCGCCGCTTACTTTCGTTTCATTGGAATGGAGACGCAAGATTTTGAAGGCAAAAAAAATAAAAAAATATTATTATATATATTTTTTTTAAACGTTGATATTTTTTTTAATGTTCGAAGCTTGTGCCATCGAACGTCGTTCGAAGTATTTAAGACAGCCCTAAACACTAGTGTGTTGTCAGTTGCAATGTGACAGCTCTGTTTACACATCATTCCTATTCCCTTTTAATTGTACATATATCATTTTTGTTTTGATTGTATTGTTCCGCTTTTGCTTTGGCAATGTAAACTCATGTTTTCTCATTGAATTGAGTGTGTGTGTAGTCTGTGTATGCAGAGTGTGAAATAAATGGGTCATGCTGCCTGCATGCCCAACGTGAGAAGTTAGTCTCGTCATTCTTGTAATTGCTACACTACACCGTTACAATGATATATAAAATATCATATTATATTATATACCCATTCAATATGCACATGACAGAAAATATTATATGCCATATAATATGTTCTGTCATGTGCATATTGAATGGGTATTAGTAATACTATTAATACTAGCCGAGAGTAGGTCAGATTTTGGCTGGTAGCTCTCGGCTAGGTGGTAAATAAAAAAGTAGATCTTGGTTCAAAAAAGGTTGGGCACCCCTGCACTACATCATCTGACCCTTGAGTAATATTACCATGACATCATTATAAGCTACTTGTTTATCTAAGCTTGCTTTTTTGTAGTTTGAGTGCAGTATAGAGTGGTGTACAATATGCTCTGAACAGAGACATCTTCACTACATCTGTGCACATAGTAAACTAACTGAGAGAACATATACTTCACTACATCTGTACACATAGTAAACTAACTGAGAGAACAGAGACATCTGTACACATACTAAACTAACTGAGAGAACAGAGACATCTTCACTACATCTGTACACATACTGTACTAAACTAACTGAGAGAATAAGGACATCAGTATTTCCCCCAACATATAGTATCTTCCCCAACATATAGTATTTTCCCCAACATAGATATAGTATTTTCCCCAACACAGATATAGTATTTTGCTGGCTTGTTAGTGTTCTTGCTTCAATGATGTGGACATTGGCTGTATATATTTTTACTGTCCAGAGTCCTCGGAGGAGGATGAGGAGGAGGAAGAAGACGATGAGAGCAATGAAGACTGGAGCTCACATAGTGGACTTGCAGCAGAGGAAGAGAAGGGAGGGGGGGTGAACTCAGAGGATGAAAGGGGTAAAGAAGAGGAAGATGAGGCAGAAAGTGAAAAAGAGGAAGGTGAGAATGATGTGGGATGGGAATACATTCTTCTTCTTATTTTTTATTTTTTTTATATTTTTGAATTATCTTTTTCCCCCTTCTTTTTCAGTAATTTTTTCTCCCATCCCAATGTTAGTCGTTATGCCAATTCCCAATCCCCTTCCTGGTCGTTGCACACTACCCCTTACCGTCGGTCCGGGAGGGCGGAGACTATCACATGCTTCCTCCGACACATGTGTACCCAGCCCACCGCTTCTTTTCACCTGGCAGCGCGGACTCTCACTGGGAGAGTGTAACATGTGGAAGGTCACTCTACCTCTCCCAGATCCTTCCCTTGCCCTGCAGGCGCCCCGACCGAACTGTAGGAGTCGCTGTTTACAACGACTAGGACCCACCCTCGCCGGGTTTCCCACCCGCTAACACTGCCAATTGTGTTAGTATGGACGGTCGGCCAACCCGGAAGCACCACAGCTGGATTCAATCCCACTGTCTCTGTGGTGGTAGACAGACGCTTAGTCCACTGCGCTACATTTGAATCTTGGATAGTTATTCAAGCTTTTAAATATTTAGTTTCAAAAGTGTGGCATTATGACTGTTCTCTGTTTCAGAAAAGGACACAGACTGGTTTGTAATCCAAGGTTATGAGGAGCTTGGAATGAAAAGTGGAGCTAAACTACAGACAAGACTCTTGGAAATCCCGCTCAAGAGATTGTCAGCGGTAAGATGGGGGGGGGGGAGATTACATTGGGTGTTTTGCATAATCCATTTGCAGATTTTATATACGGGTCATTGACGGATAAGACTTTTGAATAGGCCAATTTTAAAATTCAAAAAATAAGGATATATATTTGGCCATTTTCAAACATTTGGAATGTAGTGTATACATGCATTTATGCAAAAAAAACAAATTAAGAGATGTTAGTATTTTTAAAGTTGAATTAAAAGTAATTTGGGGCGACCGGAATTTTTCTCAATGTATATATTTCCTTAACATTACTAATATATATATTTTTTTAACCTTCTCCAACTTGTGTGAGTTGCAGTGATCTCCTGGTTGTTCCCCATCTAGGTTATCTATGAGATCTAGGAGAATCAGGTCAGAGGAGAGGCCTTTCGCTGATCAGTACATAGAACTACCCTACATGTCTGATCAGTACATAGAATGTCTGTGGTCAGTACATAGAACTATCCTACATGTCTGATCAGTACATAGAACTATCCTACATGTCTGATCAGTACATAGAACTATCCTACATGTCTGTGATCAGTACATAGAACTATCCTACATGTCTGTGATCAGTACATAGAACTATCCTACATGTCTGTGATCAGTACATAGAACTATCCTACATGTCTGATCAGTACATAGAACTATCCTACATGTATGTGGTCAGTACATAGAACTATCCTACATGTCTGATCAGTACATAGAACTATCCTACATATCTGATCAGTACATAGAACTATCCTACATGTCTGTGGTCACTACATAGAACTATACTACATGTCTGTGATCAGTACATAGAACTATCCTACATGTCTGATCAGTACATAGAACTATCCTACATGTATGTGATCAGTACATAGAACTATCCTACATGTCTGTGATCAGTACATAGAACTATCCTACATGTCTGGGATCAGTACACTTTTTCACACCTTAACGACGCAAAGTTATCTGCTCTTGGTAAGTCATATTGTAACATACATGTCCCATATCCAATGTGTTGTTTGCTTAAACCTTGACTAAAACTTCCCAGTTTGTGATTGTTCTGTTCTGTTAGAACAATCATATTTCATGTTGCTAGGTTTGGAGAGCTAGGAGGCTACCTTAGAAGAGACTCAGAGTTCAGTGTAAAAGTGAGAGTAAGAGAGACTAAAGTAAACACGCTCTAGCCTAAAGCTAACATTTCCTTTTCCCCCATCGCAAACCGTTATTTCAATTTGTTAGGAAGTGGAGGCTTCCCTCATTTAGATTAGATTAGCTGTCATTATACAGCACAAGTACAGTACAACAAAAAAGTTTGGCAGATCTAGGTTATTTTCGGTACATAATGAACCATGACATGAAGGTATCTTTTTCTCTTCACCTGCTGTAATTTAGCCTTCCGTTTTTTGGCAAATAATCCACTGCATCCACCATGATGGATTTGTGATCTTTGTGTCAATGTCTATAGAAAACCCTAATGGATTGTCCAGATGTCCACACGCTTCCCATCACCCGTGACAATAAGGATGGTCTGCTGGACATGGACAAGCTTGCCAGAGGTGATCATTTTACCACTTCATTTACATTCTTTAAAGTAATTTTGTTCTTAATTTATATCATTCCTAAACACCTCATGGCCAGTTATTCAAGCTTTTAAATATTTAGTTTCAAAAGTGTGGCATTATGACTGTTCTCTGTTTCAGAAAAGGACACAGACTGGTTTGTAATCCAAGGTTATGAGGAGCTTGGAATGAAAAGTGGAGCTAAACTACAGACGAGACTCTTGGAAATCCCACTCAAGAGATTGTCAGCGGTAAGATGGGGGGGGGGGGAGATTACATTGGGTGTTTTGCATAATCCATTTGCAGATTTTATATACGGGTCATTGACGGATAAGACTTTTGAATAGGCCAATTTTAAAATACAAAAAATAAGGATATATATTTGGCCATTTTTCAAACATTTGGAATGTAGTGTATACTAGTGGTCTGCAAGGGCCTTGAAATAAAGCCCGAGCCCTTGAACTTCAGGCCCTGCCCGAAAATAAGCCCGACTGTAAATAATATTTTAAGCCCTAGCCCGCGTGAAAACCCGAAAAAATTTATTATTATTATTATTATTATTATTATTATTATTATTAAAATATAATTTTTTTTGTATTTGTTTTAAATATTCGAAACACGGTTTTATATGAACGTAATAAATAAACAAAACTAAGAAGCATTTACATAGCCTGTTTCGCAATGCCGTCTCTCCCAGTGCTCGCTTATATAGACTGACTCACACTGTCACACATCAGCCTCGTAAAACGTATTGAAGGCTATATATAGAATCTTCTTTGACACACGCACACACACACACACACGACACACAATAGCCTACTCAGTCAAACAAACAAACAGAAAACAGAAATCAGATTTCGAGCAGAGCAACGTAATGAAAATCACAACAAAACAAGTAGCAGTCGCGACCCAGCAAATAGTAAACCTCACTCACCAGACGTCAGCAATGCGTTGAACACCGTTAACAAAACCGGCTACATACATCCCAAGAACAAATTAAAACGTTCGCCAACTGGCTATATTCCAACACAACCAATCGAGTTGAACTTGTCCCCTGAGTTCTCTCTGCGCGCTGCAGTAATTACATCCAAATGTTTCTCTGGCGCAAAAGAGAAAGCGAATCTTAAAACGAAGGTTATCATATAACCCTAGTTATATGAAAAAAAAAAAAAAAAACGTAATAATAAAAATAAAAAAACGCCGGTGCCCGGGCCCGGCCGAGCCCGAATTATTTATTAAAAAAAAAGCCCTACCCAGCCCGAACCCGCCGGGCCGGGCCGGGCCCCGTCGGGCCTGGGCAAGGTTGCAGTGCACTAGTGTATACATTGCCCCACAATGGTGGAATGAACTACCCACCCCAGTTAGGACAGCCGAAACACGTCCAATCTTTCGCCGTCGACTAAAGACTCACTTCTTCAACCATTATCTGAATTAAAAAAATAAAAATAAAAAAAAAAATCTAACCCTAACTAACCATACTGTCATGCACTTGTCCTAATAAACTAACCTACACTGTAGCACTCAACACTTTGATGAACATTGTTACTCAGCTGATAGAGTTGTGCTCTTCCTGATGGCTTGTCGTACAGAACTTGTAAGTCGCTTTGGATAAAAGCGTCAGCTAAATGACTAAATGTAAATGTAAATGTACATGCATTTATGCAAAAAAATACAAATTAAGATTTAATTAATTTTAGTGTTTTTAAATTCATTATCAACCGTAGGTTGCCGGCTCTATTTGTCTATAGAGAAAGTCCCCTTCTTTGCAGGGCTATAACTTTTTAAATTCTATTGCTACATTGCCATTATTAGGGCCCATTCAAAGTCCTATATGTATTGTTCATTGTGTAGCAACGTTAAACTTTTTCATTCACATATTCATAGTAAAGTATGGTCTAATGTATAAGTATGTTTTCATCTCTTTCTGCAGCTTTCTCCAGAACGTGATCTATAGCCCCAAATACATTATATTGATGATGCAATACAGTTTTATGGCAATCAGCGCGATATAAAAAATTCCAACTAGACGTACTTCTAGAAGTTACTACACGTCATCTGATGTTGACCGGATGGGCGAGGGGGCGTTTATAATTCCGTGGGCAGCGTTATACCAATCATCTAATGTGGGTCAAATGTTGATAATAGCAGTTAGTATCGAAGACGGTAACTTTACACGCTAAAACTCACCCCAGTCTCCGCGCGCCGTTGGCCGATCATCGTAGAGTCGAAATTTTATCATTATGGGATGTAGATTTACCCGGTCCATCTCCAGCTTGTATAATGGTATATACGTCCAAATCATGTTGTTTATCGAGTTATTGGCAATCGATCGCTGTGTATTGTGACGAGCTAGAATGCCGGGACCTATAGCGAGTGCCCGGAAGTAATACGGCCGTCCAGCACAACCTCTACGGCACTTCCTGTTAAGCGATTGCGCCGATCGGCCACCAGATGGCGCTCCTGAACTGCCAGAGAGCTCAGTGGGTCCTCCTGGTGGATCTCAGGCCAGCGGAGGGGAAATATGAATCCGGTCCCAGATTTTTGAAATATTGATATCAAAGACGCTGTAAAGCGTCTTCGGCAACTTGAGCATGGCCGGGAATGACGTGTTTAAGCGTTTCCTGGCAGCCAAAGTGTTAAAGTTGAATTAAAAGTAATTTGGGGCGACCGGAATTTTTCTCAAAATGTATATATTTCCTTAACATTACTAATATATATATTTTTTTAACCTTCTCTTTTCTCCAATTTTTCTCTGTTTTTCTCCCCATCCCAATTTAGTCGTTGTGCCAATTCCCCCCCTCCCCTACCTGGTTGTTGTACGCATGTTCTCCTACGAGTCGGTACAAGGGCGTCCCGAAGCCGATCGCATGCTTCCTCCGATACGTGCGGCGACTGCCAGTGACGTCTTTTCACTTGGCAGCGAGGACTCTTATTGGTGAAGTGTAACGCGTGGGAGGGCACACTATCTCCACCAAGTCCTGCCCCCGCTGAGCAAGCGCTGAGACCTGACCTGTAGGCGTCGCTGTCTACAGCGCCAGATTCCCACCGTTCACCCAATCCGTTCAGCGGTTCTCGAGTTACATGCCGATATGTGAGGTGTGCGCCGAAGTACACAGTGTTGTAAAAATACAACACCGACTCCCGGGGCTCTAGCGCCGTCAATCATTTGGCACAGTAGGTTACAAGCTTCGTCAGGAACATTCAAATATCACAAATGTTTATTTTCTATTTTTCTCCCATCCTAATTTCGTATCGTCCAATTCAACCCTCCCCTGTCTCGAACGCTGTTTCTTGCCTCCCACAAGCCGGCTGCAATGTGGACTAAGTCATACATAGCACGAGTCCCCTCCGATACTCGAGGTAACAGCAGTCGCATCTTTTCACCTGCACGGCGCGATCTTTCAGCGTCAGGGGTCTGCGCTTTGGAGGGGCGCCGCCCCCATCGCTTCCTGATTCTACTGCGCAGGCGCACCAACCGACCTGTAGGAGTCGCTGTCCACAACGCCCGATCCCCACCCATGAGTTTCCCACCCCCTAATACTGCCAATGTGTATTAGTACGGACGACCAGCTAAACTGAAAGCAATGTGGAGCGCTGGGCTCAAACAGGCGAACCCAGCGTCTCCAGCATTCGTGGTGAGCGCCTTGCCCACTGCACCACCTAGCCGCCCGAGTACCTCCCTTCTCTATCCTTTTTCTCTTATCAGTTCAAAATTGAGAGTTTGAAATCAGGGTTGCCACTCCTCTCTTCCTATTATTCTTGCAAGAACTAAAAAATTTATTTCGATATCCAAACTTTTTCAACTTTTCATGCTCTATTTTTGACATGCGTGTTTCTTGTAGGAAGATCACTTGTGTCTTCTCTCTTTTGATTTTCGTCATAATTCTACTTCTCTTAACTGGGTTACTAAGACCATTGCCGTTTAAAGACGCCATTTTCAAGTTATGGTTTCCCGACATTCCTTTTCCAGTTCTTGCATACATTAGCGGCTTCCCTTACCATACATTTTCTCCCGACATTAAACATATAACATTTGGCACATATAGTGACCTCCAAAACGAGGGGGGAACACCCACTCCTCTTCGGTATTTATCCCGTGGGTAAGTGCGAGGGAGAGGGCCCTTCCCTAAGGGTGTGAGACAAGGTGACCAACTGAAACCCCTCCATCCCTTAAATCCAACGTTAACAACTAAAGAAAACCTACGCTAATAAAAAATACCTCGCTCCTCCCGGGCGCTTATTTGAACATTACCACGGCCATCATGACCGGTCCGAAGGATTCTACTCATTGTTATTTACGACGTATGTATTCGCTGAGCTTCTCTCTCGCCCTTAGTGCTGCTACTCGACCCCTCTGCCTGCCTGGTGTTGGTGCCGGTGTCTGGTCCCGCTTTCCTCGTCTCCGCGTTCCCTCTCCTCCATCTCTCTCCTTTTCCCCTTCCATTTCTTCCACCGTGATGCCTCACCTCTTCAGCTCGCTGTGCGCCTCGGTTGCGCTCGTGTAGGTCTTGACTCTGGTGTCCCAGTGGATCCTCATGCTGTAGTGTGGAGTCTGGAAGCAGATTTCTTTTATCTTTAGTGCTTTTTTTATACAGTTTCCCTTCGTTTCTTCGTGACTTCAGGTGCATAGTCATGGTCGAAATAGATTGTCTTGTTGCCCATTTGTATCTTTCCCTTCCATGCTTCTCTCAACACCAGCTCCTTGGTCAGGTATTCCTGGAAGATAACGATAATGTGTCTCGGCGTGGCGCCTTCTGGCGGTCTCGTGGCCTGTGCACGGTGGGCCTCTTGCAGCTTGAATTCTATGTCCGATGGGAGCGATAACTTGTTTTTGAGAAACTGTTAGATAAACTTTGGAACCGAGTCCCTCTCTTTTCCCTCTTCCATCCCGAATATGCGGATGTTGTTCTTCCTCGCCCTGGATTCCAGGTCAACTAACCCAGGGGTTCCCAAACTTTTCAGGCCGCGACCCCCAAATAACGGTGTCAGAGAGCCGCGACCCCCACTATTATAGGAGGTAAAAAAAAAATAAGTATAATAAAAAAAAAATTATAAATGGAAATGTATGGTTGAAAAATGCAAACGTTCAAATGCACACACACTAATAAGCATTGAAGGCTTTTAACCAGGGCCGGACTGGGGAAATCATTCAGGCCAGGAAATATAGTGCAAAATATAGCCCCAGTCAGGCCACTTTTTAAGCAGGGGATCTGGGGGTCCCCCACCAGGAATTTTTTGTTACAAAAACTTCATTTCCTGCATTCTGGTGCAGGAATTTTTTTATTTGTACCCTTTAAATGCCAGTGTTTGTGATGGCATCACAAATTATTGTTAAAAAACAGGCTAGCATATGTATGATTAGCAAGAACAAGAATTTTGATGGATTTTCAGTTTTTTTGTAATGTCAGATTGAAAAAATACAATCTTTTATTCAACTTCAGCCCTGATCATAAAACCACATATTCATTTTAATTCTAACCCTTTAAATGCCAGTGTGTGTGATGGCATATATTTGCAATATATCAAATCCAAAGTAGATTTGTCTGGGGGAGATTATTACAGGCTAGCATGTGTCAATGATTAGCAACAACAGTTTTTTGTAAGGGTCCCGCCTCCACCAATCACATGCGGCTCCCTTTGTGTGTGTGTGTGAGAGCAAGAGCGAGAGAGAGATAGTTCTCCAACTTGTGTGAGTTGCAGTGATCTCCTGGTTGTTCCCCATCTAGGTTATCAAACTATTGCGCTGCCGCAACTAGAAACACTGGCCTGGCCGCGTGTAGCTTTTTTACAACGCATTCCGCGTTTCCGGCGCTCTGATTGGCCAGGTCATGTGACATGTGCACCCAATAGCGTGTTTGCCCATTTCCGTGTGTCGAAATAGCCTGCAAACTACCTGCTGTTCTATCGCCATGCTCTAAGACAAACTCTAACCTTAACCAACTTCGAAAGAGTGCCTAAGCTTAACCGGCGAAAGAACTTGCCGTCACGTTCTAAGACAAACTCTAACCTTAACCAACTTCGAAGAGTGCCTAAGCTTAACCAGTGTAGAAACTTGCCGTCCCACGATTGGCGCTCATGTCACATGACCTGGCCAATCAGAGCGCAAAACGGGAACCCGGAAACGCGGATGCGTTGTAAAAAGGCTTCAAGCGGCCTGGCCTGCTTCTAAGTTATATGGTCGTACTGGCGAATCGCGTCTCGCTCTTTCGCCATATCGAGATATACCTCATCTCCAGTACCTATTGTACTACATGAACGAAAACAAAGCACCCGTGCACTTGACCAGGCCCGCCCCAGTGACCTCCTATAAGTCACCAGGTGTGGTCATACTCGCCCTTCCTCTTTTCGTTTTCCATCATGGACGTGCTTTGCATCCCATGTAACTAGCTGTGATGAAATGCAGAGGGAATTTGAACAATGTTGGTTTTCGCCGGAGATTTGCCAGCCCCTGGAATCTTCTCGGCATGTTCCAACGGCGCGTCCGGCCTGTCCTGGGGTTTCCTCGTCTTTTAGAATAGAATAGATCTTTATTTGTCATTGTTGGTACAACGAAAATTTGTTAGGAACATCACCACTGGCATACAACATAAGATATAGCATGTGCAAAATAATAATGTCAATAATAATAGTAATATAGTAATAAAGTATCAATGTCCCAATGTTCTCAATATATAACATACCATCATTGTCCCAAGTGCATTTAGTGCTAGTGCAGATTAATAAATATAAATATTTTGACAGCAGATCGAGGGACGTCACGCGATGTTTAGCTATCGGGCTAACTCGTGTCCAGGTAAGATCTGCGCCACTAGGCATAACAAGGCTGGCGTTGGTGATGCTGCTCGAGTTGTCCCGGGAGACAACCGAGTTGTGTATTGGCGCAAGGGGCAGGATATCTGGGTAAACGTTGTTGTTTTCCCGGTTATCCTGGAGCGCGCGGCTAACGCTATGCTATGCTGGGTTACTGTTTCTGTTTTTGATTCCCCGCTGAGGGCTGTCTTTCTAAAAGGTCTTCCCTCTTAACCATTCATGACTGTCAATCGGTGGCTACTGTTGGGAGTATTAACAGGGGCTTGTTTACCTTTTTCATGGGTGAATGGGCTGAGGCCTAGGGCTGGTGTGCTTTTTGTGAATATTATGAATGGTATGCGGGACTGGTGTTTCTCTGGTCCGCATCTCCTTAACGTTGTGTGTATGGGCTAGCCCATTCTACAGTGGTGTTTTAGTTCATTTATTCATTAACCCCTTCATGGGTGTATTGTGTATTCAAATAACGCACCGGACTGCGAACTAACGTTTTACCGTTTATTTTACCTGCTCCACCAGTGCACAACACACACATCATCTCCTGTTACCACACCGCTTTACGGTATATTCTAGCAGTGTCGCAACATTACCGTGCCATCTTAAAGGGCCCGGTGAACACTGTTGTGATTCACATACACAACATATTCCCCCCCCCCCCCACAGGGAACCCCGAAGAACATCCCCATACAGTTTAATTCATATTTAATTCATACTAATAGTCCCTGCAATCTACCTAGGTGAACCGGGTAGACTGCCAGTCACCGACATAGTCTTGTAGATTATTCTGCCACGCAACAGACTATGCTCTGACTAAAACGGTTAATGAATAAATAATCTGTAACATAAATAGTCTATCTCTCAAGTAACATAGTCTCTCAAGTAGGCAGGTCTATTCCGGACGCGGACTGGACGCGCGTCCCGGTGAACCTGGGGCCCGACTGGCAATGGCAATGGTGAGCCCCGCTGGGCGCGGTCTGGAGAGGCCTCCAGGTGAACCTGGGGCTCGGCTGGCAAAACCCAGTCCTCAATGTCCAGCTCTAGAGCAGCTTGTGGTCCCGGTGGGGACGACGAATCCGGACCCAGTCTCCTTCTGTGAAGGAAGGCGCTTTCACCCTCCGCCTCCTGTCGAACCGCTGCTTCATTCGACGCTGAGCATCTGCGACCCTGGTGCCATGCAGGGTATCACTGCCGGCACGATGCTTGCCGGGACCCTCAGCCGATCCAGGGGAAGCTGCAACTCGCGTCCCATCATCAGGAGGCCTGGGGAACTGCCCGTAGTTGTGTGCGGCGTCGCCCTGTAGTGAAGCAGAGTGCGGAGTAAAGCGGCTGAGAACGGCAGACCCTCCGTCAGGTGCGCTCTGATCCCGTTCTTCAATGTCTGATTAAACCTCTCCACCCCCCCCCGTTTGCCTCCGGGTGGTAGAAAGCTGTACGGACGTGGTTAATCCCCCTGGCCTCCGTGACCACACGGGTAGTCACAGACCCCGAGGCGGCCACCTCTGGCCACTTGGAATGGAGGTCATAGGCAACCAGGAGGAAACGCTGGTGGTGTGGGACACCATGGAGCTCCCCACAGATGTCCAGCTGGATGTGCTTCCAAGGTGCGGGTGCCCATGGCAAAGGCTGCAGAGGCGCTGGGGTCGGCGGCCCCGTCTTACCGCTGAGAAGGCAGGCTGAGCAGTCCCTCACATTGTCTCTATATCCCGGTCAATGCCCGGCCACCACACCAGATCCCTGCAGCGCTGCTTCACCCTCACGATGCCCAGGTGCCCCTTGTGCGCCATGGTCAGTATGCGTGCTCTGAGGTCACTGGGGATGATTGTGCGAAGCCCCCGAGCCACACAAACACTGCTCCAGCAGGACAGCTCATCCTTGATCTGATGAAAAGGCGCCAGCACCTCCGGGACCTTCACGGGCCACCCCCCCCTGATGTAGGTGCGGAGCTGGGCGAGCGTGGACTCCCCCTCCGATGCAAGCTGAAGGTCCTCCAGGGAGACTGTGGCCTGGAGCGGGCCTTGAAGCTGAAGGACAAGCTCCGGTTCCATTGGATCCGGGCACGTTTTGGGTGCCGGGCCGGGGGTGGCACGGGAGAGCAGGTCAGCCACTACATTCTCCCTGCCGGGAGTAAACACTGTGGTAAAGTTATATGGCTGGAGCCTCTCAGACCAGCGGTGAATCCTCAATGGCTTGTGGCCCGACCCGGATGTAGCGAGCAGGGCGGTAAGAGCCTGGTGGTCCGTCCGCAGCGTAAAATGTCGTCCGTACACGTACATGTGCCACCGATCACACGCCCAGACACAGGCCAGAGCCTCGCGCTCCCCCACCGAGTACTTCTGTTCCGCTGGGGAGAGAGCCCGGGAGGCAAACGCCACTGGGCGCTCCACGCCCCGCTGGACCAGAGACAGCGCAGCACCGATCGCCGTATTGGACGCATCACAGGTGACAAACGTCGGGCTCGCCAGATCGAAGAACGCGAGCACCGGTGGTGAGGTGAGCTGCGTTTTAAGTTGGCGAACAGCGACAGAGCAGGCTGGGGTCCACTCCCAGACCGCGTCCTGTTTCAGGAGCCTCCGAAGCGGGGTGGTGGTTGTGGAGTATTGGGGAAGGAAGCGAAGGTAGTAGGCTGTCATCCCCAGAAACGACGAGAGCTGCGCTGGGCAGGACGGCTCAGGCAGGCGCAGCACGGCCTCCACGTTAGACTGGAGCGGGCTGAGGCCATCAGCAGACAGGCGGAACCCCACAAACTCGATGACTGGGACAGAGAAGGTGCACTTGTCCCCATTCAGCGTGAGGTTGTGACTGGAAAGGACATCCAGCACCCTCGCCAGGCGCTCGTCGTGGATTGCTGATGTTGCACCATGGACCACTATGTCATCCAAAAAAACGACCACGCCCGGGATGCCGGCGAAGATGGTGGCCATTCTTTTTTGAAAACAGCTGGGGGCCGAGCTGAGACCAAAAGGCATGCGGGTATACCTAAACACTCCGACATGCGTCACGAAAGCCGTAAGGTAGCGACTGTCAGGATGCAGTGGAACCTGCAGGTAGCCCTGGCGAAGGTCCAGTTTGGTGAAAACTGAGGAGCCGTAAAACTGTGCCGCCAGTTCCTCCACTGTGGGCAATGGGTACTTATCCGGAATCACCGCTTTGTTCACCTGCCTGAGGTCGACGCATGGACGCAGTCCCCCTAATTTTCTTTCGACTATCACCAGGTTGGAAACCCACGGTGAAGCGTCGACGCGCTCGATGATGCCCGGATCCAAAAGCTTCTGCAGCTCGGCGGTGACATCGTCGCATAGGGCGAGGGCCAGGCGGCGCAGCGGCTGGATCACCGAACGCACCTCCGGGATGAGGAGAGGCTGGTGGTGAAACGCAGTGAGGCAGCCCAACCCACTAAACAGAGCAGGCCAGCGCTGGTGCCAGGGCGAACCCACAGACAGAATGTCAGCCCCTGTATTGTCCACCAGGGAGAACCCGAGCCCACAAAACAAATCGTAGCCCATGAGGTTGGCTCCCTGATGAGACACTTGGAAAGTGAATGAGGGAAGGGCCTTGGTCCCGTAGCACACGGTGAAGGTGATTGTGCCTGCCATTCCTATCTTAGAGTGTCCATACCCATACAGGTCCTCTGCGTTGGCGGTGAGCGTCCGGCGCGGGAAGAGTCGTCGAACCGTGGAAATGTTCAAAAGTGACTTGGAGGCCCCCGTATCCAACAGGAGTGGGAGAACCACCCTGTCCAGTTCCACCGTGCACCATTTAAATGCACGAGAGGTGGCGTCCACTGAATGGATGGTTGTCTGCGTAGGTGGACGTGGCGAGCGTGGCGGCGTGCCATCAGCGCCGGGAGCAGAGCGGCAGACTCAGGCAAAATGGTTCTGCCTGCCACAGTGTTGACACCTCTGTCCCCTGCTGTTGTCACGGTCGTACCCCGGCGTGCAGCGAAATGTACCTCCAGGCTGTCCTCCGGGAAAACCGGTTCGGGAAACTCCCCGGACGGCGCCACTGTTTGAGTCAACATCAGAGGTTTGGGGAAAACATTACTGGAGGGTGCTAGCTGTGATGCCAAACCTGCTGCTGACTCGAGATGGAAAGCAATATTAACAGCCTTTGTCAATGTCAATTCATCTTAATAGCTTATCTCTGAGCTTTGGGTTGTTAGTGACACAGTCCGCATAATTCTGTGCAGCTCCGAGTGTCCTAAAGATCCGTTGTCCCTCGGTTCCTAGGTTGTGAATGAGCAGGGCTCTCTTCCGAGCAGCATTAGTCTCGGCGAGCCCGACGGCTACTATGAACGTATTAAACGCTTCCAGCCAGTGAATCCACGGAACCGGTGGCTCGCCAGGCAGGGCGAGGAACGGAGAAAGAGGTGAAAGTAGGGAATCCATAATCCCATCCTCGTTGCCAATATTGTGTATTCAAATAACGCACCGGACTGCGAAGTAACGTTTTACCGTTTATTTTACCTGCTCCACCAGTGCACAACACACACACATCATCTCCGGTTACTAAGGCTGAGCCCGAACCCTGTTTTTAGGGTTCGAACGTTCGCCAGGGTTTATCGAACGAACGTTCGAACGTTCGTTTTAAAAAAAATTTTAATAAACATTTTTTTTAATACATTTTTTTTTCATTTTTTTAAATAATTTTTTTTTTTTTTATTGTATTATAGATCCTACGGAGGGCGGCATTGCATAGTCTATTGGTGAAAAACATGTTCTTTACAGTGGTGGCTGTTCATGTAAACATGTAATTAAACAAAGCACTCAGAAGAAAATAAACAAGCTACTGCATCAAAAGTTACTACTTATGATAAACAATAGCCCTTGCAGTCACGTAAGGGGCTAGATAAACAAAGGCATTCGTTTTGTGGCATTAACGTTATATAGTTAGTGTTACACGTTCAATAACAGGTATTCACTCTTGGTCGACGGGGAGCCGGGAGGAGAGGCGCACGCCTCGGCTCCTCAACAGACCCGTCGGACGGGCTCCCAACACGCCTGCCGCCCGTCCACCCTACCACCGTTCCGAGGTAGACGGTGGACTGGTCTGTTGAGGAGCCGAGGCGTGTGCCTGCTGTTGTTTCCAACGCAACCACCTCCCGCCATGAAGCTCGCGCTCCGTGGCCGAAAAAGGCTGGTATTCCTTAATGATCCTTCTGCAGGTTCACCTACGGAAACCTTGTTACCGATTACTTCCTCGGCGGGGAGCTAACTACGGTTCCCCGGTAGCTACGGTAAGTCTGTTGACGCTTCTCGCAAGCAGATCAATGGCGGCATTGCCTGAAGTAAAAAACTAATAAACGCTTGCCGATTGGTGGTAACAGCAGAGGCGGGTGCAAGCGGTGTGTGACGTAATTGGCAGAATCGCCTGTCAATCAAAATAGAGCTCTGGTTGAGAAATAGTATCCCGCTGTCGAGCGCCTCGCATTCACATCACCTCAACCCCGTGCGCATCCTTTATTTTTTTTCACCGAACGTTCGAACCTATTAATTAAAGTCTGAATGTCAGCGTAATGAATCTCGACATCGAAACATCGCGCGAGGTTTTTGACATTATTAGCTTTGACCTAGCCGCAAGCTATAACCGCAGGGAGGGCTAGGATGCTGTCAACGCTTGTTTACAGACATCTTGGTTGGATTAGTCTCCCTTGAGGGGGTGAGAAGTTAAAAAAAAAATTCCCTCCTCAGAGCTCCCCTCTCCGCAGAGGATCTTTGGTCTTCCGCTGGAGCGCGGGCGGTATTTGACCTAGGCCCCACACCGCCTCACGCCGCGCAGCCAGAGGTGAGAGCACGGCCTCGCCAGCGGCTGTGGCGATGCCCTCGACCAGCGGCCATGTTTCCCCCGCCTGAGGTACCCTGGGCTCAATGTCAACAGGTGTCCACAAGGCCGACAGCCTTGGCGGCCGAGGGATCGGCTACATTGGATGAGCACGCCCTAAAAAAAGTCGCCGTCCGGCTGTGTGCAGCCCGCTCTCCGGTCACTCCCTTCCCCAACACCAGCGGAAAAGGGGCTCTGATTTGTTTCCTTTGGCTGCGGGCCGCGTGTCTTCAATGATGCGCAGGCGGCCCCACGTTCGCTTCTCATGGGGACAGGGGCTGACACCCAGTTGATGGCTGAGACTGGGTCTGTCCGTGAGAATGTTGTGCTGTCAAGCGGCTCCCACACCATAAGCTGTGTTTGGTTGAGCCTGGTGTTACGTCTGTCAACTACAAGTGTTGTCAGCATGGGGGCTCGAGACCTTTTTGAGGCAAACGGTGCGGGCTTCCCCGACCTCGCCTTCGCCAGGCCGGGTGTCACGTTGGTGCCTCCCACTCCCGCAAGATCGGCAGTGGTCTGGCAGGCACGCGTGATTTGGGTGGTAGTAATATCACTGCAGGGCCACGGTGTGTAGGAACCCATGGGGGCCTCACACCTTGCATGTCCAGCTGCAGAACAACTCTTCAGCATGTGCTGGAGGGGTGTTCAGTGGGGGAGCTTTTGTCACCTAGTATGATGTCAGCTTCCCCCGTATCAAACCGGCCCTTTCTGTCGGGGTCCCCCCTTGGGTGCGATTGCCTCGTGGGTAGTGTCAGGGTCTGATGTCCCGACTCCACGGAACGTTCTGCTCACACGGTTAGCGGATCCAGGGTTGACTACGCACAGCGGGTGGGACCGGGCCGCCTATCTACAGTTCCTAGCGGACCAGCGCCAAATGGCGGCGGGTGCGTTTGAGTATCATCACATATGGCTACAGCAGTACCATATGTCGAGGTGGATGGAGAGAACGCTGAGGCGGGGACTTGTATTTACACAAGTTTTAACTTTTGGCGTTCTCTGCACAGTGGTGGGCTCTCCACATCCCCGGCAGGGTGAATGTGGGTACAGGTGTGATGTCGCGGGGCGGTCCTCACCCTGAGGTCTGGGACCGATGCCGTGGCCGTTTGGGATTCTTTCCCCCCATACATCTGATAGGTCAGTTTACATTTACATTTAGTCATTTAGCTGACGCTTTTATCCAAAGCGACTTACAAGTTCTGTACGACAAGCCATCAGGAAGGGCACAACTATCGGCTGACCAACAATGATCATCAAAGTGTTGAGTGCTACAGTGTAGGTTAGTTTATTAGGACAAGTGCATGACAGTACGGTTAGTTATGGTTCGATATTTCTTTAAATTCTTTTTAAATAAATATTTTTTTTTAAATTCAGATAATGGTTGAAGTGCGTCTTTAGTCGACGGCGAAAGATTGGACGTGTTTCGGCTGTCCTAACTGGGGTGGGTAGTTCATTCCACCATTGTGGGGCAAGGACTGAGAATAGGCGGCTTCTCTTTGATGACCCTCCTGGAGCTTGGATAGGAGTAGGTCTGAGGCGGCCAGAAGATGCAGAGTGTAGAGGTCTTGAGGGTGTGTAGTTGGAGACCATTGACTGGAGGTAGGCGGGAGCGGTTCCCTTTGCCGCACGGTATGCTAGGTCGAGGGCCTTGAAGCGGATTCGTGCAGCAATGGGGAGCCAGTGCAGGTCCCTAAGAAGTGGGGAGACATGGGCCGACTTTGGTAGGTTTGAGATCAGGCGGGCCGCTGCGTTCTGAATGAGTTGAAGAGGCTTAGTGGCAGTGGCCGGGAGGCCAGCGAGCAGTGCGTTGCAGTAGTCGAGGCGGGAGATGACTGGATTGTTGATTGGACGAGGAGTTGGGTGGCTTCTTTTGTCAGGAAGGGGCGGATCCTTCTGACGTTGCTCAGGAGGAATCGGCAGGTTCTGGTTGTCGCTGCGATGTGAGCAGAGAAGTTCAACTGGTCGTTGAGGACAACACCAAGGTTCTTGGCGGTCGGGGACGCGGTCACTAGGGATGGGTACCTTTCACATTTGAACCGATACCGGTACCGGTACCGGTACCTGTGAATCGATACCGGTACCCAACGGTACCCTTTTTCGGTACTTTAAAAAAAAAATAAAAAAATTTTTTTTTTATTATTTTTTTTTTTACTTTTTTCTTTTCATGTCAACGTTCACACGCACAATATATGCTTACCTAGGATTTGACTTGATTCAACAACAAAGCAGTCGGAGCAATGACAAGCCGAAAACTGTCGAAATTTAATTGACCTACCTCAGTCGAAAAAAATAATCCAAACTTCAAATAACTACAATTTCGACAGTTTTCGGCTTGTCATTGCTCCGACTGCTTTGTTGTTGAATCAAGTCAAATCCTAGGTAAGCATATATTGTGCGTGTGAACGTTGACATGAAAAGAAAAAAGTAAAAAAAAAAAAACCACTTGATTCGATACTCGGTAGTACCGACGTGTTTCGGTTCGGTACCTCAAAAGTACCGAATTCGGTACCCATCCCTAGCGGTCACAGCTGCATTCTCGACTGTGATGGAAAGTTCGGTCAGGGGGGAGGATTTGGCCGGCAGGTGGAGCAATTCTGTTTTGCTTAGGTTCAGTTTGAGGTGGTTGGTCGTCATCCAGGCGGAGATGTCGGACAGACAGGCCGAGATCCGCTCAGAGACGTGGATATCTGAGGGAGGGAAGGAGAGGAAGAGTTGAGTATCGTCGGCATAACAATGGTAGGAGAAGCCATGAGACGTGATAATGTTACCCAGTGATTTAGTGTACACAGTGGCTGAAAGGCTCAGGAAACGGGGATTGATACCAGCCAATTCAGGGGAAGGGATGATAATGTGGCCTTGATGTCGGAGACCTGATTGGGAATTTGTCCAGGAACGTCGGGGAACCAGACGCACTGGGTTCTTTAACGACCAAATTCAGTCGGGACCCCGGTTTAACGTCTCATCTGAAGAATGGCACTCTCAGCTGTACGGTGTCCCTATCACCATAACAGGGGCATTGTTATTGTTATTGAGTCCTCCCTGCTGGACAACAACACAACCAGAGTACAAAGTGCTCCCTGCTGGACAACAACATCACCAGGTCCACAGGACAGGGAGCTCCCTGCTGGACAACAACACCACCAGGTCCAGAGGACAGAGAGCTCCCTGCTGGACAACAACACCACCACCAGGTCCAGAGGACAGAGTCCAACACCACTTTCCCACAACGGCCTTGACTGGGCTTGAAGCAGTGATCTTCCATGAGTCTGGAGCTCTAACCATGTAGCCACGCTGCTGGATGACTATGGTTTGGAATGAGTATTCTTGTTACAGGCCAGTAATATGGACCCCCCCCCCCCCCTGCGTTGCCTGTTGCATGTCCACGTGGAGGTGAAAGGGCACTGTTGTCTGATAGTTGGAGGGCGAGACCTGTGGAGAGAGATGTTTCATGCATTTCATTAGTCCAGACAATGTCTTTGGGTTGATTTATCAGCGTGCAGGTGAGTTTTGAGAGAAACTTTGTGGTCTTGTTTGACCAGGTGGAGAGAGTTAGAGAGTCTGTTTGACACTGTGGTCTTGGTTGACCAGGTGGAGAGAGTTAGAGAGTCTGTTTGACACTGTGGTCTTGGTTGACCAGATGGAGAGGAGTTAGATTCTGTTTGACACTGTGGTCTTGGTTGACCAGATGGAGAGAGTTAGAGAGTCTGTTTGACACTGAGGACTTGGTTGACCAGGTGGAGAGAGTTAGAGAGTCTGTTTGACACTGAGGACTTGGTTGACCAGGTGAAGAGAGTTAGAGAGTCTGTTTGACACTGTGGTCTTGGTTGACCAGATGGAGAGGAGTTAGATTCTGTTTGACACTGTGGTCTTGGTTGACCAGGTGGAGAGAGTTAGAGTCTGTTTGACACTGAGGTCTTGGTTGACCAGGTGGAGAGAGTTAGAGTCTGTTTGACACTGTTGGGATGATTCTTGACACAATAAGCAGGTCATGGTGCTTCTGGAAGGAAGGTGGTCAGACACCGTGGTATAAGCGTATATACTGGGCTACTTCCTAATTTTTTATAAAAACAAATATGTACTGATTGAAAAATGCACTAATCATCTACTGTATGGAACCAGCTGTTAGAGGCCAGAATAGAATGACTGGAACTATAGCATCATAATTAGTGTAGACAAATCGCCAGTTTCCTGTGATGTCTGGCTTCAGCATTAGAATAAAAAATCAAGATTTGTTTATTCTTGTGTACTTATTATTTAAAAAAAAAAACTAAATACTGTTCCTCTCAGCCCAGAGCAGTGCAACAAGAAAGGATAAAATAGAAACTAAAATGTATCTGCATATGAAATATTCAATCTAAAAAGATAATTAAGCGATACAAAAAACATATAATACACCCAATCAATGAACAAATAAAAACATATAAGTCAACATAGTAGGAGCAGAGAGGATGGTCAATGGGCTCTGTTAATGAGTCTGATGGCTTGTAGGAGAAAACCTCAGCCGGTTGGCTCTGGCTGTGTGGCTGCGGTAGCGCTTTCCAGACCACATCAGCTGGAACAGTCCATGGTTGGGGTGATTGAAGTCCTTGATGATTTTTCTGGCTTTTTTGACGCACCGTCTCTCATAGTTATCCTGTATGGAGGGAAGCTCACATCCACGGATTTTTTGGGCTGTCCTCACGACTCTGCTCAGCGCTTTGAGGTTGAGGTCGGTGCAGCTCCCCCTCCAGGCGGTGATTTACACCGTCAGGACGCTCTCTGTTGTTCCACTGTAGAACACTTTCAGGATCTTGGGTGTCATGCCGAACTTCTTCAGCCTCCTGAGGTGGTAGAGGCGTTGTTGGGCCTTCTTTACCACATGATTTGTGTAAACGTCCCAGGTGAGTTTGTCGGTGATGTGAACACGAGGAACTTAAAACTGCTGACTCTCTCCACTGCAGCCCTGTCGATGGTAATGGGTCCAGCTTCTCTCCCTTTCTCCTGTAGTCTATGACCAGCTCTTTGGTCTTGTCCACGTTGAGAGAGAGGTTGTTCTCCTGGCACCAATTTGCCAGGTTGTCAACCTCCCTGTTTTGTCTGTAGGCATATTGGTATCCAGGCTGAGCAGTAGGTTGCTGTTGAGCAGTGTCTTGATGTGCTTCTCAAAGCATTTGCTCAGTATAAGATAAGATAAGATATTCCTTTATTAATCCCCTCCTTTATTAATCCCTAGCGACACACACATACAGCTCAACGTCTCATTAATAATAACAACATCACAATCATTACATTTTTACAGTAACAACGGCACAGCATAAATTCAACAGACATGTACATTTGTTGACACATGTCATCTACAGAAAGCCTGAGACGCCATATGCGATAGTCAGGCTGCAACAACACTAAGTAGTACATGAAAACAAAGTGTCGTCGCGCCAGATGGCAGGAGGGAGGGAGGGGCGGGATCGGGGGAGGCTGGGGGATAGGACTTGGGTAATGAAACAGTCTTAGGGCCCCCCCTCCAGCGTGCGTACTAGTAGGCTGCCGTCATAGGCGCCAGGCGTACACGCGGGAGGGGGGATTGGGTAGAGAATGGGGGTGGAGGGAGGGGGGACGGGGGCCTCATCAATCTTATCTCCCCCAGACAGGCGAGAGCAACTGGGCGCCAGTCGTTGAGGCTTGTTACCTTGCTCTAATTTGGTACTGGCACAATGTGGGCTGATTTGAAGCAGGAGGGGAAACCAGTGATTCCTCCGTGTTTTCCTCAATGTTATTGTCCGATGAGTCACGGAACATTTCCCACTCTGCATGATCAAAACAGTCTCGTAGTGCCTCATCCGATTGGTCAGACCAGATCTGTACTTCTTAACACTTTCGGGGCCATCCAAGTGTATATATAAGTTATTGGGCGCCAACGGGTAACATGCATATATACGTTTTTAGATTGTTTTCCTTTTTTTTCGATTTTAATATCCTATTCAATATCAGGGACCTGAATGGTGCCTGTAAAAGGCATACTGGGACTCCGAAGGTGCAGTACCGGCCAGATCCTGCTAGTAGGCAGTATCGAGAGTGCAGTATCCCCTGTTCCAGACCGGGTGCTACACTCAAATGTCTCCGGGCTCTCTTTTCTAGTAATGGGGAACCTAGGGCTTCACCCGATCCCATTGAATCGTTTTCGGGACCCCCGATCCATATGCTGTGGTGGGTTATGTCGTGGACCAAATGGACATACGATCTACCAGATGGCGATCAAATAATTGGAATATTCTTTTTGGAATACCACCGACCACAGGACAATTTGACGTAAATTTCAGCTTGATCATGCATAGTTTTCATACCCATCCCCCTGATCGGCGAGTGTTGTGGTAATAACGAATGCCGTTATTGGCAATCAATTAATCAGAAACGCCCTCCCCCTTTCATGCATTCATGATTAAACATAATACCTATCATATGCATTTGATTTTTAAATAGTAGCGTGTGTAGGGACGCAACTCTAATGGCTTTAGTATAATACACGTTGCAAGCTATAACCAGCCTCCCAGGAATTAGCCCGGATCATTCCGAAATTATACAAATTTTCACCACGGTATAAAACAGGAACGTATGGATGAAAAATGTATTTATTTTTTGCATCTTGAACAGAAGATAGTTACTGTCAAATGACCATGGTATTGCATCCATAGCTATAATATAAAATATAGATTTAGCTCTACAAACAACGTGATGCACAGTGAAACTATGTAATGAAAACCTGGCCGTGCTTAAACAGGATGGGGAATTCCAATGGCCCCGAATGAGTTAACGGTGGGCGGTGCTTGCTTCAGTTTCTGCCTATAGGCAGGTAGAAGCAGGATGGAAGAATGGTCTGACGGAGGAGGGGCTTGTATGATTTCCTGAATGGGCTGTAACGATGATCCAGGATGTTATTTCCCTGTGTTTTCACATCGATGTGCTGAAAGTATTTAGGTAATACTTCACACAGAGATGCTTGGTTGAAATGTCCAGAAAGAATAAATAACGCACATCCTCCGTTCCTTGGTGCTGAGCCAAATTGTAAAAACAGTAGTACATGAAACAAAGTGGGGCTCGCAACTCACTTTTGATGCTCCAAGGTGTTTTAATTGTGACGAAAAATAGCAGATACAATGTTTCGACTCTTCCGGTCTTTTTCAAGTATGAACACAACAGAAAATTGCATCTTTTTTATACAGGAAATCAAATGAATAAATTAGCTATCAGCCCCACCTGGTGATCAGGGGCGGTACCAAGACTTGCATGATTTTCTTATACATTTTAGACATGATTTAGTAACAATTTATCTTTTACATTTGAAATTTTTTAGAGAAATATATATATATTAAACACAGTATTAGACATGATTTATTGCATCTATAGACAGCAGTGTGTAAAGTACTTTCTTTTGGACCCGGTCCAGGTCCTAGCCACTGAAAACAAAAAGGAAAAAACAAAGTAACCCAGAATGAAGTCGATTGTCTCCCTCTATTGGTTTATTTACAAATAAGGCCTAATGTCAAAGTCCTCATTGAGTCCTGTTGGTGCCATAGTTTTGAGGTGCATTTCTACCAAAGGTAGCCGCATTTCTGGCAGACGCTCTCTGATTGGCCGACGTCAGTTTCTACACTGGTTAAGCTTAGGCAATCTTCGAAGTTGGTTAAAGGGGAACTATCTTATAAACGGCCTTTTTCAGTGTTTAGCATTGTTTCATAGCTATGTGGACTTATGTTAATATGATCTATGTCTCTAATTCTCATATTGGCGCATTCTTCCAATTCTCCTCTCACAATATTCACCCTCACTGAACTGAGTCATCTGAACATGTGATGATTTGTGATGTCAGAGAGACTCAGCTGCATGATAATGTGGCAGATGCCACCAGGCCACACAGTGGTTTAGGAGCCCAGCCTCAAAACGGCTCGAGATCTTGAGGTAGAAAAATGCTGTTTTTGAGGACTTGATTAGAAATACAAAACAATGAATTAAAAAAAATTATAATTACAGAGGTGTTCCACTGTTCCATAAACTCACAGGAATTGTGTAAAAGTGCCCAAATAGTGAAAGAAATAGTCAAATAGTTCCCCTTTAAGGTTAGGCAAGTTCTTTCGACGGTTAAGCTTAGGCACTCTTTCGAAGTTGGTTAAGGTTAGAGTTTGTCTTAGAGCATGGCGATAGAACGCCAGGTAGTTTGCAGGCTGTTTGACGTGGAAATGGGCAAAGACACAGCTCGTCACGCTATTGGGCGCACATGTCACATGCCCAGAAACGTCTGCCAGAAATGCGGTTACCTTTGGTATAGACGCTTTTGAGGTAATGGATCCACCATACTTCTCTCCTCAGTAGGAGATTATCTATATCTCCCCCTCGTCTTGGAAGATGCACTTTCTCTATTCCAAGGTATCTTAATGATGAGACATTGTGGTGTGCCTTTTTGAAATGTAAAGCTACTGGGCTTTTTTCATCCCCATTCCGTATCGTACTCCTGTGTTCAGCAATACGTGTTTTTAAAGCATGTGTTGTCTTACCGACATTATGCTTTACCACATGGGCACTTGAGAATATAGATTACATTGGTCGTTTTACATGTTATTTTGCCTCTTATTTTGATCTCTTTCCCAGGTGATGGGTGATCGAAAAAAGTGCACTTTTCTGTAAAGTGACACTGAGCACACGAACCACAACGTCGGTTTCCATCTGGCAGGTCATCTAAAAAAGTGTGGTTTTTTTAAGAGGCAGGTCTGATTTGACCACAATGTCTCTGATGTTATGTGCTCTCCTGTAGACTAGTCTAGGGAGGATCTGAAAAGATGTATCCAATGTTGGATCAGAACTGAGAAGATGCCAATTTTTTTTTATAGTTTGCTTAAAAAGGTTGCCTAGAGGTGAGTATTGTGTAACACACTGTAGGTTGTGCAGAGGTAGTTTTGTTTCTTGTAGATTGTAAGCAATCTTCTTGGGTTTTATGGCCTACTTTCAAATCTGCTTTTTCTACAATGTCCTGTGTGTACCCTCTGGTTTTAAACATAGTTTTTAAAGTATCTGTCTGTTCCTAAAAAAAACTCATCTGTACTACAGATCCTGTAGAACTGGCTGATGGGTAAACTGTTCTTTAAATATATATAATTTTTTTATCTCCAACCACGATGAAAGCAGCCTCTGGGTGTTTACCTTCTTTGCTGCTGATTGTTCTGGCGTGGAGTCTCCTCGCCCAGCCATGTCTCCGTCAAACATATGATTTTGCAGTCCCTCGTTTCTTGTTGGAATGATATCCTTGCTCTTAGCTCGCACAGTTTATTATCCAGAGAGTGTACATTGACAAGCAGAATGCTGGGAGGCGGGGGGCTATTGTCTCACCAGGAGGCCGGCTCTGCATCCCCGCTTTCTGCGTCTCTTTGACCTTGGCAGCACTGCGTTGAACGGGTCTGCTGCAGTTCGTATGAACAAAGGATCTTTGTGTAAAAACTCCAGTTTTGGAGTGATCGACTCGTCAAATCTTGTATGTCCAGTAGTGCCTCTCTTGTCATATCTATAAATGCTGGTCACCTTTTGTGTAAAAACATTACTAAAAAACAACATAATAACTAAGAGTTGCTAGGTCTATGAGGAGCGCACACCACATCTTACTTACTGTCCAATGGAGAATGAACAGTCACCTCATGCTATGTGTCCAGTGGAGAATGAACAGTCACCTCATGCTATCTGTCCAGTGGAGAATGAACCTCTGTAATTTCACTGTAAGGCACGGTTCCTCAGGTCTTAAAGTGCAACCTCCACGTTGTATTTTTGTTCAATAAACAATGTGGACTAGGCCAACAGTGACTTTCATGAAGAATTGTAAAAAAAAGTATTGAAATTGACCCAGTTTTAGCGTTTTTATCAAAACATTTTGTCTGCCCAACACAATCAACATGCACTTGCATATTTTAATCAATGGTTTATAACGCGCACGTGTAATGTCGTCACAACAGGTATTGGTCACCAGGGGTATCACCAGGGGGCGCTGAGAGTCACACAGCTAGTGGCAGGCAGAGAGCCTTGCTACCATAGATATATGCTTGCTACTACTAGCCGAATGGAAATGTATCTGTTTCACCTCACTATTGCTCCGTGATTATAGCCATCCATCCATCTCTAAAGCTAACCACGTTACCATATTTGTAATAATGTAAATCATTGTGTCGTTGTACACATTGTGTTTATAACGTTAGTAGATAACATAGCTTAGCTTGGTAGCTATTGTGCTAACAACATATCCCGACATCCGGCTCGCTGGCCGGCATGAACGGCCGACCCAAAATGGTTCTCTCCTCTCTGTACACCCCGACCCGACCCCACGGGTGCCCTGCCGGGGGGCCCATGGACGCGACGGCGGCGGCAGCCGCAGGGCGCCCGAGCCCGCAAAGGCTAGTGTTACACGATAGCTATGAGCTAACTAGCGCTGCGGGCTCCGGCGCCCTGCGGCCGCCGCTGTTGTCGAGTCCACAAGCTTCACTCGGTGCATCAGTCACGAAAGGGGCTATGATGAGCTTGGCAAGCCAGAGTAAAACACAGTTTTCATTCAATCAATCAATAACAACATTAACCAGACTCTCGTTGTGTCTATTATGCTAACGCTAACGTTACCTCATTGTGTCTATTCTACACAGATAGCCTCTCGTGTCTATCTGCTAACGTTAGCATTAGGCTAACTAACGTTACGTCCCTAACCCCCAACAACAAGCGTAACTAATCAGCGATCTTTTTGTCAGACTAAACTCTCCGCTCGGTGGCAAATTGTGTTGATGTCGGTTTTGTTTCATCAATAAATGAGGCAGAATACACAGTGACTGTATCCTTTTTTATTGCACTCGTTTCTTGCTGCAAACGTACAAAAGATATCCTACGCGAGACATTAAAGATGGCGGCGCGGACATTCTGTTTTCGTTCAGACTCCCCAAACAGTGACGTCACGCGTCTCTCTTCTGACCAATCAGTGGTCTGCAGTTTTTCACGTGTCATTTCTGGAGCTCTCATGCTGATCACCAGCAGCCCCGCCTCCCCACACGGAGACAAACTGAGTACTTTATTTTAGTGGAAAAGCAACATTAGATTCGGCTCATTAATATGCAAGCCACACCTGTTGTGACGTCGGCGTTTTGATAAGCTTTTTTGATTCGCGCGTGCATGTTATTCGTGCGTGGACCTTTTTAACTCTTTCAGAGTGGCATTTCCGGTGTCAAATGGAAATAAATAAATAATGAAATTATATACCAATGATGTAAACTACCCATAATTGATCAGTAGGGTTTAACCTAGAGGTTGGCCTTTAAAGCATAAATCTAGACTGCCAGTTTATAAACCTATCTCTTTATTTGAATGTTTCTGTCTCTCTCTGTTCCCCAGATCCACCCCCTGTCCTGCTGCCCGGCAACCAATAGAGACATGGAGGAATTAAGACGTCATTCCTGTGACCAGTGTGGGAAGAGCTTCAAGACAAAGACACATCTTACACAACACCACATGGTACACACAGAAGAGAAACCTTACTGCTGTGACCAGTGTGAGAAGAGCTTCAAGAGACAGGAAAACCTAAAAAGACACCACATGGTACACGCAGGAAAGAAACCTTACTGCTGTGACCAGTGTGGGGAGAGCTTTAGGACGAAGGGAAACCTAAAAAAACACCACATAGTACACACAGAAGAGAAACCTTACTGCTGTGACCAGTGTGAGAAGAGCTTCAAGAGACAGGAAAACCTAAAAAGACACCACATAGTACACACAGGAGAGAAACCTTACTGCTGTGACCAATGTGACATGAGCTTCAAGAGAGAAACTCAGCTTAAATTACACCACATGGTACACACAAGAGAGAAACCTTACTGCTGTGACCAGTGTGGGGAGAGCTTCAAGAGAAAGGCAGAACTTAAAATTCACCACATGGTACACACAGGAGAGAAACCTTACTGCTGTGCCCAGTGTGGGAAGAGGTTCAGGAGACAGGACAAGCTAAAGATTCACCACATGGTACACACGGGAGAGAAACCTTACTGCTGTGACCAGTGTGGGAAGAGCTTCAGGAGACAGGGAAACCTAAAAAAACACCACAGAGTACACACAGGAGAGAAACCTTACTGCTGTGACCAATGTCACATGAGCTTCAAGAGAGAAACTCAGCTTAAATTACACCACATGGTACACACAAGAGAGAAACCTTACTGCTGTGACCAGTGTGAGAAGAGCTTCAAGAGACAGGAAAACCTAAAAAGACACCACATGGTACACACAGGAGAGAAACCTTACTGCTGTGACCAGTGTGGGGAGAGCTTTAGGAGGAAGGGAAACCTAAAAAAACACCACATAGTACACACAGGAGAGAAACCTTACTGCTGTGACCAATGTGACATGAGCTTCAAGAGAGAAACTCAGCTTAAATTACACCACATGGTACACACAAGAGAGAAACCTTACTGCTGTGACCAGTGTGGGGAGAGCTTCAAGAGAAAGGCAGAACTTAAAATTCACCACATGGTACACACAGGAGAGAAACCTTACTGCTGTGACCAGTGTGGGAAGAGCTTCAGGAGACAGGACAAGCTAAAAATTCACCACATGGTACACACAGGAGAGAAACCTTACTGCTGTGACCAGTGTGGGAAGAGCTTCAGGAGACAGGGAAACCTAAAAAAACACCACAGAGTACACACAGGAGAGAAACCTTACTGCTGTGACCAGTGTGAGAAGAGCTTCAAGAGACAGGAAAACCTAAAAAGACACCACATGGTACACACAGGAGAGAAACCTTACTGCTGTGACCAGTGTGGGGAGAGCTTTAGGAGGAAGGGAAACCTAAAAAAACACCACATAGTACACACAGGAGAGAAACCTTACTGCTCTGACCAATGTGACATGAGCTTCAAGAGAGAAACTCAGCTTAAATTACACCACATGGTACACACAAGAGAGAAACCTTACTGCTGTGACCAGTGTGGGGAGAGCTTTAGATCGAAGGGAAACCTAAAAATACACCACATGGTACACACAAGAGAGAAACCTTACTGCTGTGACCAGTGTGGGGAGAGCTTTAAGACGAAGGGAAACCTAAAAAGACACCACATGGTACACACAGGAGAGAAACCTTACTGCTGTGACCAGTGTGGGGAGAGCTTTAGGAGGAAGGAAAACCTAAAAAAACACCACATAGTACACACAGGAGAGAAACCTTACTGCTGTGACCAGTGTGACATGAGCTTCAAGACAAAGACACATCTTAAACAACACCACATGGTACACACAGAAGAGAAACCTTACCGCTGTGACCAGTGTGAGGAGAGCTTCAAGACAAAGGCACATCTTGACAGTCACCACATGGAACACACAGAAGAGAAACCTTACTGCTGTGACCAGTGTGGGAAGAGCTTCAAGAGAGAGGCAGAACTTAAACAACACCACAGACGGCGGAGGCAGCCATGCAAGGTGCCAACCTGCTTAACGGGAGCAGTTAGGGGTTATGTGTCTTGCTCAAGGACACTTCGACACACTGCCCGGGACGAGCTGGAATCGAACCAGGAAGCTTCTGATTACCAGACGACCGCTCTACCTCCTGACCCACTGTTTATGCAGGTGATTATATCACTGTAATGATGTGTTTTGATATAAATCAAGATCCGTGGTCCGAGGTATTAAGAATAGAAATCAGAATACTAATATTGAGATGAATATCCGAATGATTAGGAGACAATTCCTAAAGTTCAATAAGGTTGTCTATTATAATATGAATCCATACAGTTTGTGAAATAAAAATGCTCTTTCGTTAGTAAAAGAGTGGGGAAGAAGGGTGGCGAAGAGGAGAGGATAAAGAGCAGAGGATATAAGAGACTAACACAGTGTCCAATGTTTTATATCTCTCACAGACAAAGAGTCATATTACTTGATACATATTTAACATGTAAATTCTGATGTGTAAGTACTCATGATGCATCTACTGTGTCTCGACTGTCCATATTAGTCCATAAGGTACATCTCCCTTCACTGATTATATATCATAGGCCGTTTACATTATAGTGTCGGAAGCCGATACTGAGCAGAGACAGGAGCCATAGAGCGACTGAGAACATAGTGTACAGAATATGTTCATGTAAGGATGTGTGAATAATTTTTCCTCCTTACATTCACATTGTAGGAGTCATACAGTATCATATTTATTAACTGAAGTTAAATATGACTATTCTCTATATTTACTAACTGACGTTAAATCTGGACTTCTTTATATTTACTAACAGGTTAAATATGACTATTTACTAACTGAGGTTAAATCTGACTATTTTTTATATCTACTAACTGAGGTTAAATCTGACTATTCTTTATATCTACTAACTGAGTTTAAATATGAATATTCTCTATTTACTAACTGAGATTAAATATCACTCATCTATATTTACTAAATGAGGTTAAATATGACCATTTATATTTACTAACTGAAGGTATATCTGACTATTCTCTAGTATATATAGAGGTTGAGTAGTTTCCTGTGATATATCACATTCACACTCCAAGTGAGTTAGATTAACTTCACAACTGCAAATATACCCTACCTGCAGTATTTTAGCCTGGTATCACCCTCAGTACCTGCAGTATTTTAGCCTGTTATCACCCTCAGTACCTGCAGTATTTTAGCCTGGTATCACCCTCAGTACCTACAGTATTTTAGCCTGGTATCGCCCTCAGTACCTGCAGTATTTTAGCCTGGTATCATCCTCACTACCTGCAGTATTTTAGCCTGGTATCACCCTCAGTACCTGCTGTATTTTAGCCTGGTATCACCCTCAGTACCTGCAGTATTTTAGCCTGGTATCACCCTCAGTACCTGCAGTATTTTAGCCTGGTATCGCCCTCAGTACTGGCATCAGTATCTGTGTATCCACATCAGTATGCATGGGACATATGAATCAGAGATATGAGCCTATAACGTACTGAATCTTCTAAACATGCACTCTTTAACTCTTCACAGTGTGAAAGTGCGGTCAAGACTGAAGCTTCACTTAAAGAGCAAGGGTTGGAACATGAAGATCTGCAACGTGAACAATCCATAGATCAAGACTCCACCTCAAAACGAGCAGCGGCGTCTCCCTCCACTGACATAGAGGTGTTCGACTCTCTAGACGGGTTCCTAAAGGCCAAGAACATCAATTATGCGCACATCATTTTCTCTGGCCCAGAGGAGGAGGACGGTGACATTCAGACCGGGGATCAGAACCCGAGGCCACAGATGACACCTTCATGTGAAACTGAGTCTGAGCCTGAACATGATGGGGAGCTAAGTACCTCTGAAACTGAACACAGTTCTGATTACTCAACATCTTCACCAAAATATCACTATTTAACGCTGTCCAAAAGGTTTTCCAAAAAGCTTCCGAAAAGCTTCAGAAGAGCTCCTTCCAAGTCCGATTGTAAGGATGGAGAAGGCGCCCGAGTCTGACTCCACACATCAAGGTTGAAAGACAGTGTTCTTTTCAGTGACTGTTTATTACTGTTATCAATATTGTCAGAACAGTAATATGTTTGTAGTAGTGCTGTCAGTTTATCGTGTTAATTAGATTAATTAATTACACAGCAAATTATCGCGTTATGACATTTTTTTTATCTCATTCATTCCATAATAACGTAGAATACACATTTACAGACTTTTTTTTAAAGGGGCTATGTTTTATAAATGTCATTTTTCAGTCTAGCATTGTATTATAGTAATAGGAGTTCATATCAATGTGTTTTAGTGTCTAAATACCATATTGGCGGATTGCTCAGATTCAGCCCAGCCCCTTTCGTCCTATAGTAAATCAGGTCATTTTTTTTTGAACGGCCAATATGCGTCATACGGCCGCTGGGTGATGCGATTGGCTCTGTGGTTGGAGCTAATGCCCGCCCCCATTCTACCTAGACTAGACAGCGAGTGGAAAGAAAGAAAGAAAAAAAAACACAAGCTGCTGCCACGAACTCTCATGAGCCGAGAGGGAGAGAAAGGAAGAGAGAGGAAGGGAGGGAGCGAGGGGGGCTGTCTTTTTTCTCTCTCTCTCTCTCTCTCTCTCTCTCTCTCTCTCTCTCTCTCTCTCTCCCTCTCCCTCTCCCTGCCGCGCGCGGACTCATCACCGAGAGGGAGAGAAAGGAAGAGAGGGGGAGAGAGAGGGGGCACTTGGGGGTGGGGGGGGGGGTACCTGCCGGCCGCACGCCACAGATCCGCAAACGGGAGATTGAAAGAAAGAAAGAAAAAAAAACACAAGCTGCCGTGAACTCATGAGCCGAGAGGGAGAGAAAGGAAGAGAGAGGAAGGGAGGGAGAGAGGGGGGCTGTCTTTTTTCTCTCTCTCTCTCTCTCCCACCCCCTCTCTCTCTCTCTCTCTCTCTCTCTCTCTCTCTCTCTCTGCCGCACGCGGACTCATCACCGAGAGGGAGAGAAAGGGAGAGAGAGATGGAGAGAGAGGGGGCACTTGGGGGGGGGGGGGGGGGTACCTGCCGGCCGCGCGCCACAGACCCGCAAACGGGAGATTGAAAGAAAGAAAAAAAAAACACAAGCTGCCGCGAACTCTCATGAGCCGAGAGGGAGAGAAAGGAAGGGAGGGAGAGAGGGGGGCTGTCTTTTTTCTCTCTCTCTCTCTCTCTCTCTCTCAATCTCTATCTCTCTCTCTCTCTCTCCCACCCCCTCTCTCTCTCTCTCTCTCTCTCTTTCTCCCTCCCTCTACCAGTGCAGACTGTGGACTGATTGTCACTCAAAGTGCTTATGGGCGGAGCCAGGCCATAACGGCCTGATTTCTTGAGACAGAAAAATTATGGTTTTGAGTACTTGATTAGAAATATAAAACAATGAATTAAAAAAAAAAAAAAAACTTACAAATGTCTTCAATAGACTAACAGGAATTGTGTAAAGTTGCCCAAATAGTGCTAGGAATAGCAATACATAGCCCCTTTAAATATATGGCCATTTGCATGTTCTTGGTATCTGATTCTAGGGACATCTATGGATCTCAGGGAATGTATTCCCAGTGTCAGAAATACTGTGTCTGTTACTAGGCTTGAGTAAATTGTAATGAACCAAATGAGAATATCAATAATTTTTTTTATTATCTTTGACTGTGAATAACACCATGCTCAAATTGACCAGACCTGAAAAATCTAAGCAAATTAATAGATGGAAGATGATTAAACAGAAGGTTTTGTAGATACAGTACTGAATTCTGCCATCCGGACACATGCAATTTGAAATATGATTATAGAATATCAGGCATAAAATGGTTATGCGATTAAAATACGATTAATTAGATTAATTAATTACAAATCCTGTAATTAATTAGATAAAAAAAAATGAATTGCCTGACAGCACTAGTTTGTAGTTGAAGTATTTACCTTGTTTAAAGGTACTATAGATAATCCTTATGTAGAGTAATCATTACAAATATATAGGCTACATCCACAGCTTTTAGAAAGGTGCAGAATAAATGTATTGCTTTTCCCCCAAAAAAGTATTGGTTAATGGATTTATCATTAAAAACAAATTGTGGGTACAAAATGAATGTTGCAGCAGGCATGTATCCCCTCCCGACTTCCCATTTCTCCATGTGGAATACACCTGATAAATGACATGCTGGTGCGCTAGTGCGACACCTTGTGGCTGAATGTTATCTATAACACCAGCCAGTGCTTCAACCAGGAAATGCCCAAGAGAAAGTTTATGTTGTAATCCATGATGCACATAATTCCTTTTTTTCCCAGGTAATCTCTTGGTTACAACAAGATTGTAACAGTAATACATTTTTATAGTTTATACGTGACGAGGCTTTCATTTTGGGTAAACGGAGTTTGTTTATCATGGCGACTTGTGGCCCTGTAGTGGTCTGAAAATAGTTACTGCATCTTAACACTTTCCCGGCCACTTGGATGCGTCTAATATCACTCTAGACGGCCAGCATATCAAAACAGACTTGCATAGTCCGTGGGGCTGTTTGTAGAGCTAAATCTATACTTTATAGTATTGCTATCTGTCCATTCTCATTGTCAATTGAGACCATAAACCGTCCCTTCAAAATGGCTTAAATAAATAGTTTTTTCATCAATACGTCCTCATTTTATAGCGTCTTGAATATAAGATCTGCAGTGCCGCTCGGCGACCTTGAATAGGTTATTAAAATGGAATAAAAGCCAAAACAACTATAGGATATTTCATTAATATTTGAAGCTCTCCTCTGATGATAGCATGTCTCCCCCGGGCCCTCAGGCTGTAGGGTCCAGTGCCCCTCCTGATCAGCATGACGACAGCTCACATGCTATAGCTCACATGCTCGTCTCTGTACATCTGCCCCCCCCCACACACACACACACAACACAGGCCAGTGAGGAGGGGGCAGATGAACATTCATCTCAAACCAGACCATATATGGCAATTGGATACAAGCACACACACATGCACACACACCCCTCCCTTCTCTTATTTTGTCCATGAGGTATAAATGTCATGTGTGTCTTCATTCTGAGAGACTTGAGTCCTGTGGAAGGGCTGGTCTGAGTTCTGTGTTCTTGTGTTCGACAATAAAGACACCGTCTGAGAAATACAACTTTGTCGCTCTGAATATCTGGTCAGCTGGTTCATACTAATATCAATCTAAGGACTTGGGATGGTTTGATGGGAGGAAATCCCTAACACAACCTTCCCACGGTCCACAACCGTTGGATTCGAAACACGGGTATATACGTCCTTTGCTGCCATTGTGTTAAAGGTTTACAAAATAATAAAAAATTTATGTTTGATTGATTGAAAACTTTATTAACAGATTGCAGAATGGGTACAGTACAGTACAGCTCAATACATACAATTGTTAAGGGGATGCAGACCAGAGAAAGACTTTCGTCTTGTTTACATGAGGGTCCCCCATTTTCAATTCATCGTAACATGACATACAGATAGACAGTACTGCTACATCTATACATTTATGACATACCAGATTTGCAAATACAGTACTGTTTGTGATACGAAAAGAGTCCAGAAAAAAGAGTATATACATTTGACGTAGAAACTGTATATTGGAGGAGGTTGGGTAGGTGGGGGGGACTGTACATTGGGGGAGGTTGGGTAGGAGGGGTGGGTGGGGGACACTGTACAACTGTACAAGCAAAACTGTACATTGGAATATTGACAAGACCATACTTGGTAATTTACTGTACATTGGAGGGGGTTGTGTTAGGACATTTACAGGGGCCAGTTTCGACTTGCAGTCAGTTGCAAAAATTTAGTGTTTTTGAAAGTGGGTAGTGATTCATTTTGACAGTGAAGTATATTGGAGGAGGTTGGGTAGGTGGGGGGGACTGTACATTGGGGGAGGTTGGGTAGGAGGGGTGGGTGGGGGACACTGTACAACTACAAGCAAAACTGTACATTGGAATATTGACAAGACCATACTTGGTAATTTACTGTACATTGGAGGGGGTTGTGTTAGGACATTTACAGGGGCCAGTTTCGAATTGCAGTCAGTTGCAAAAATGTTGAGTGTTTTTGAAAGTGTGTAGTGATTCATTTTGACAGTGAAGTATTCATTCATTAATGTCTATCGTATCTCTGATCGTATAGTGGAAATTACCCTTCTCTCTGCATTTGTTGCATTTCAATTTGGTTCGGTTGCAGGAAGGAAGCACGGCCGAGATGTTTTGAATAAAGCAGCTATGTTTATTCCATTCCAATAAACACAAACTAAATGAATCAAACAAGTACTGGATTTACTTTCTATATCTAAAATCATCGTCTTCGGTTTGGCTGTCGGTTCATGTCTCTGATCGGCTGGTGCCGAGCTCAGAACGTCTTCTCCGGTTTTGTTGTCTCAGGTCGTCTCGGCAACACGAGGCCCGTCCTTTGTTTGTGCTGGTTGGCACGGCAACCCTGGTCTTCCGTGATCCCCTGGCTCAGAGCTGGGAGCGCTCGTTTTGTCTTCTCTTTTTTGGATCGTCTTCCCAGCGTCTGTAGATAAAGACAAATCTCTGCCCCTTTTTCCTGCGTCATCCTGGTGACTATAGCTAGGGGCGTCACTGCTTTCTATTGGTTTAACATGATCTCGGCCATTTTGGATCCTTAAAGGGGTCAGGTCCTATTTACATCAACTGTGGGTGGGGGCACATGGTCACGTTTAACCATTAGAGGGGCACCAATAGGCCACATCCTCTAATTATTTCCACTCAAAAGGGCACTTTTGCATGACATTATTTAACCATGGAGCACAAAAGCACTCAAAAGGGCACTTTTGCGTGATGTTTTTCAACTGCAGGAGCATATGGTCAAGTTTAGACCATTGGAAGAGCACCAATAGGGCACACCCTCTAATTTTTTGCCACTCAAAAGGGCACTTTAGCACGCGTTTTTGCCCCCCCCCCCCCTGAGTCATTTGAGTCTCAGTGCTTTTATTGATGGCAGTATCACATGTTTTAGCCTATGCTACTGTAGATGCCTAGCTAAGTAGCTAGCTAACTAAAGTTACCTTTCTTAGTTGATTCTATCTAGGGTGACCAAACGTCCTCTTTTGCACGGACATGTCCTCTTTTCACGCCCTGTCCGGGGCGTCCATTTATTTTTTTTTATTCATGAAATGTCCGGGTTTCATAATTTTTGGCACATTGCACAGAATACTACGGTACTCTGTTGCGTGTGACGTAATCCCAGAGAAGACTGCTTTGTGGACGGAGCTATTACATCACACGCAAACAGAGGAAGCGGACGGATTTGATTCTACTCGCAAACGGAGCAGCATTGATTCTGCTCACAATGCTAGGCAAGTGTACCTTTACAGATTAACTGCAGAGATACATTCCCAATTTACTACGCCGGTCGCGTCTATTCTTATCCTAACGGATTTATGCTTCCGCGTTCGCGTTTTGCGAATCTGATTGGCCACTGCCGTTTCTGGTGCGATCTGATTGGCCACTGACGTTTCTGGTCATGTGACATGTGCGCCCAATCGCGTGACGCGCCCATTTCCGCCTCGACCAGCAGCAGACTACCTAACGCCTAGTTTATCACTGGTTAAGCTTAGGCGACTCTTTCGAAGTTGGTTAAGGTTAGAGTTAGAGGGCTGGCGGTCTATCGCCCTGCTCTAAGACAAACTCTAACCTTAACCAACTTCGAAAGAGTGCCTAAGCTTAACCGGCGAAAGAACTTGCCGTCACACGATTGGCGCGACCAGAAACGTCAGTGGCCAATCAGAGCGCAAAACGCGAACGCGGAAGCATAAATCCATTAGGATAAGAATAGACGCGTCCCGGTCAAGACAAATGGGAGGCGGAATGCAACGCGTGCAAAGCTTTCCCATTATGTTTCGGTGTCTAATAAAGGTACCGGAGATCTCAATGCATCTCAATGCTCACATGGACGCAGAAAAACATTCAAAATAAAGCTGTGCGAGGCGAGAGTTTGACGGCAAAGTTGACCGAATTGATTGAAGTATGCAGCTATATACAGACAGAGAAAGAAAATAATTGAAAACTATTTTGATGCCTCAAAATTATGTTTTGGCTTGATTTATGATGACATAAGATGCTTATGATACAATCAAGGATTGTGTGTAATAAATTCGTTTTGTACACTAATTGCAAGGTACCCATGTACATGTCAAAATACTTCCCAAAGGTCAGTGAATAGTATACCACGATCACAACACCAGAGGGAGCTCCACAAATCATGTTAAACCCAGATTCGGCTCAAACAAGGGACTAAACACGTTTCGCAATTATGCCACATCAATGTGGAACGCCCTACCCAAAGCTGTAAAGGAATGTGAATCACTACCCACTTTCAAAAACACTCTCAAAGAACACCTACGGGAGACTGCAATTCGAAACTGGCCCCTACAAATGTCCTAACCCAGTTGTACAGTAAATTACCAAGTATGGCTTTGTCAGTATTCCAATGTACAGTGTCCCCCACCCCTACCCCCCCCCCCCCCCCCCACCTCCAATGTACAGTCCCCCCCCCCCACCTAGTACCCAACCTCCTCCAATGTACAGTTTCTATGTCAAATATACACTCTTTTCTGGACACTTTGTATCACAAACGGTACTGTATTTGCAAATCTGGTATGTCATAAATGTATAGATGTAGCAGTACTGTCTATCTATCTGTATGTCGTGTGTGTCATATTGAAAATGGGGGACCCTGATGTAAGCAAGACGAAAGTATTTCTCTGGTCTACATCCCCTTAACAATTGTATGTATTGAACTGTACTGTACCCATTCTGCAATTTGTTAATAAACGTTTCAATCAATCAATGCAAATGTAAACAGATCCGAAACTGCATAGTGTACTTTTAAATGAGTATCTTTGTGAGGTTACTGTTTTATAATTTACATTACATTGAAAAGATATTTTTTAAAGTTGCATTTTCTAATACAGAAGAGGTATTATTTAGAACATTAATTCATATTTGTTTTGTTATTTATTTTGTCCAGTAAGACTTGAAAATAGCTATTATTTTGTTATAGGTTGATTTTTAAGTTATTTTTGTACCATTGAGATTCGTCATATAGATTACTTTAGGCATAATAAAGCATGTTGAGTAACTTTAGTTAGAGATATATTATGTTGTTATATAAATAAAATAATATAAATAATAATTGGATATCCATACAGAGGAGGCATACTTTAAATATATTAAAATGATAAGGCATCTTTGAGTAAACTTCAAGTATCTTTTAAGTATCTTGAGGCTTGAGTGTCCTCTTTTTTGGAAATCACAATATGGTCACCCTATTCTATGCTAACCCGTGTTCTCAATTTTGAAATAAAGCAGAAGTGTAAAAATCCTTTCCTAAGGGATAATTAGCACAAATATACCCATAGGACTTTACAATTCAGTGTAAATTGGTTTTTAAAGCTAATTTAAGAGTGGTAGTAAACTTAAAAGGGGGCTAGCAGCACTATGGTTACAGAATGCCAAGGAGAGAAAGAAAACTGAAGAACATTAAAAAGCAGCTGAATAATGCTGTGAGAGGCAGCTTCTCCTTGAAAGATTGGGTCCAAAGCAACAACAGTCAGGGAGGAGATAAGGATAAAGGTATGGATTTGTAAGTCCTCACTGCTAGTTATGTACTAGCTTGTCTCGCAGAGCCATAGTTTGGATTATCACTGAGAATCCGGTGCTAACACAGAAGATGTGTCTTAAACATTTAAATTGACGAACCAATTGCTAGGTGCCCCTGCCCTTCAAACAGCCTGAGTCGGCCACTGCCTGAATGCAAGTATGAAAAGTGTATTGATACATTTCCCCACAGCCCACTGTAGTACATTCAACTGCTTAGGCCAAAATGTATGAGACACTTTAGAAACAAGGTGATCAAGGTATTTTTATTGTACATTTTCACAATATACAAAACAGTAGGCTACATTGTATCAACCCAACCCACCTACCTACCAGATCTATACCACTCGATTAAAGTAAGTCATTTTACACAATTTCTTTTTAAACTATGTTTATTGGTATTTCTTTTCTTTTTTTTCAGTTTTACAGCATCAGTTCAACAGTTCAACAACCATACAAAAGGAAATGCTGCCAACTGCCCCCCCCCCCTCCCCGAGTTACAGAAAAATAGATTCAAAATAAAAATCAATGGGCGGTCAGGTGGCGTAACGGAGATTGCGTTCGTCACCAAACCCCGGAGCGGCTAGATTCGCCTGTTCGAATCCAGCTCACAGCTCCGGGGTTGTCACCAGCTTGGCTGGCCGTTCACACTAATACAATTGGCAGTATTAGAGGGTGGGAGAAGCTGGCGGGGTGGGTCCGGGTCGTTGTAAACAGCGACTCCTACAGTTCGGTCGGGGCGCCTGCTAGGCGCGGATAGGACTTGAGTGGGATAGTGTGATCCTTCCACACGCTACGCCCTCTCAGTGAGAATCCGCGCTGCCAGGTGAAAAGAAGCTGTTGATTGGCTGGACGTGTGTCGGAGGAAGCACGTGATAGCCTCCACTCTCCCAGACCGACTGTGGGGGGTAAGTGCGCAGCGACCAGGAAGGGGATTGGGAATTGGCATAACGACTAACATTGGGATGGGAGAAAATCGGAGGAAAATGGAGGGGGAAAAAGATAAAAAAAAAAAAAAAAAAAATCAATAAACAAAAAAAAAAGAACTCTAGGCCAGACCCCCCCTCCCCTCCCCCAGACTAGGACCTCAACCCACGACAGCTGCTCCAAATCCTCTGAGTCTGGCTCTGGTGATAGTTACCTCATAGTCGTCCTGTGCCCCGCAGTGGCGTGGAGCGACTTAAAACAAAGTACACAGAGATCCTATTGAGTATACTGTTTAGTATAAGTACATGGGGATCCTATTGAGTATACTGTTTAGTATGAGTACATGGGGATCCTATTGAGTATACTGCTTAGAATAAGTACATGGGGATCCTATTGAGTATACTGCTTAGTAGAAGTACATGGGGACAGGGCCGTAGCCAGGGTTTAGAAATTAGGGAGGTCCATTTTTTTGTTTTGTTGCCCAGACCGGCCCACTATAATCGGTCGGACACCACCCAGCCAGGGTTTAGAAATTAGGGAGGTAAATTTTTTTGTATACAAACTTTATTATCTAGAGATCAACTTAACACTTTAATCACCGGGAACGCCGTAACTCGTCTTTCCCCGCCATGCTCATTCTGCCGAAGACGCCGTAACACGTCTTTGATCTGTTTACATCTTTTTTCCATTTTCCCAATCTGAACTTCACCGCGGAGCTTTTGGCATTGAGTTTGAACCGGAAACTGCATTTCCTCTCAAATTACACTAGGTGGCAGTGTCCCCCTATTTTCTAACACTGTATCCCAATATAATGATATTGCAGCCTACAATGAAGCTGACATTTGATTGGCCAGCATACCTGACCACAGGTATAAAAGTTTACGCCGTCCCAGAATCGACAAGGTTTTGTTGGGGAGAGAGATAGAGAGAGATAGATAGAGAGATAGAGAGAGAGATTGAGAGAGAGATATTTGCATTGAGATCAGCCTATAGTCGTATAGTTATAGTTTTATACAGTATAGTGGTAGTATCAGAATAATTGTAAGGTTTCAGCTGTGCTTTAGAAGTACTTAGTCGTGCTAACTAGTAGTACTATTGTGAGGGATTAGTGTGTAGTCTAGTTAGTATATTTTAGTAGTAGTAATAGTAGTTTGATCAGTTAGTTATTCCATTTAGATTATTAGTTCAGTATGAGGAGACGTAGTGTAGGTAGGCGAGGGGACAGGCCGACGGCGGATCGGTTTGTTCAAACCAAGCTGGCATTTGGACCCGTTGCAGCACCAACGACCGGTCCGTTGGTAGCTCCGACCGGGGAGAGCCGTGAGACCGTCGCTGGGCCCAGCGACGTGTCTCGCCCCGGGACCGGGAGCGTATCTCCCCGTCGCAGTTCGAGGAAGAGGAAGGTGGCTGTGCTGATATCTTCTTCAGACTCATCGGACAGCGATTCAACTGTTCATGAATCTGACGGCAGCGCCGATTGGAAACCACCAGGTAAGGTCGTGTAGATGTGATTGTGTGTGTGAAACGTGTATATTTGATGATGCTTTACCTAACGCTAATTGATTCATTGTATACTGTGAATATGTAACGCTAGTTCGCCAACCAACGCCGGTATGCATTCATTATAGATCGGGAGTCATCTGACGACGACCTTGATCTTGGTCGGAGATACCATGAATCTGATTCATCTCACGACGAGGGCCATGACGGGGGACATGGTGGTGGTGGTGGTCGAGGGGAGAAGGGTAAGTCATTTTGACGAATGCAATGTGAATATTGTGTATTTACATGCATGTTCAAATCGATACAGCTACATTATTTGGAGATTCATATAGGCCTTCTTGATTCACCACCACATGTGCTGGGGAGTTCATATGGGGGGGAGGAGTGACCATGGCTTTGATGTGTGTGTGTGTGTGTGTGTGTGTGTGTGTGTGTGTGTGTGTGTGTGTGTGTGTGTGTGTGTGTGTGTGTGTGTGTGTGTGTGTGTGTGTCATACAGGCCTTGATTCACAATTATCTGCATCTAACTAATGTCAAGTTCTTTTATTTGGAGATTATATTGTCATTATTTTATTCATGCAGGTTCAAATCGATACAGCTACATTATTTGGAGATTCATATAGGCCTTGATTCACCACCACATGTGCTGGGGAGTTCATATGGGGGAGGAGTGACCATGGCTTTGATGTGTGTGTGTGTGTGTGTCATACAGGCCTTGATTCATAATGATCTGCATCTAACTAATGTCAAGTTCTTTTATTTGGAGATTATATTGTCATTATTTTATTCATGCTGGTTCAAATCGATACAGCTACATTATTTGGAGATTCATATAGGCCTTGATTCACAACCACATGTGCTGGGGAGTTCATATGGGGGGAGGAGTGACCATGGCTTTGATGTACGTGTGTGTGTGTGTGTGTCATACAGGCCTTGATTCACAATGATCTGCATCTAACTAATGTCAAGTTCTTTTATTTGGAGATTATATTGTCATTATTTTATTCATGCAGGTTCAAATCGATACAGCTACATTATTTGGAGATTCATATAGGCCTTGATTCACCACAACATGTGCTGGGGAGTTCATATGGGGGGAGGCCGCCTGACTTTCCGTGTCTACAACCCCAACAAGCCAACCCGGTATGGCATCAAGTCGTACTTCCTGTGCGAATCACGCACAGGATATTGCTTCGCATTCAAGCCATATTGCCGGGATGGCGCGAACCTGGGGGACACGGTCGTCGGTCTGCTTGGACGTTTGTCTGGCGCCGGTTATACGTTGTTTATGGATAATTTCTGTAACTCTGTGAGCATGTCCGCCAGGCTCCGACAGTTGAGGACCGATGTCTGTGGTACCCTCAGGAAGCACCGGGGGGAGCCAGCCATCATAAAGAACCTGACCAAAGCTGACATCGGTGTGGGGGAGCGCATTGCTGTCAACAATAAGCAGGTCATGATCGTGGCATGGCGCGATAAAAGGATTGTGAAGACCATCACCAGCTTCCACGAGGACACCATGGAAATGGCAAGAGTGTGGCAGAAGCAGAAGAAGGGCAAAGCGGTGAGGGTGGAGATGCTCAAGCCGTCAGCCATCATGTCTTATAATAAATTCATGAAAGGCGTCGACCAGTTGGATCAAAATCTCTCGTACTATCCGGCTGCACGTAAGACTGGAAAGTGGACCAAAAGGTTTGTGATGTATCTGATCCAAATATGTATGTTCAACGCTTTTGTCTTGTACAAAACCAGGCACCCACAAGGGTATTATTACAACCTCTTCCGGTTCACCAGGGCTGTGGCGCGGACCTACACAGGGGGTCAGGAGTTGAAGATTCCTGGGGTGACAGAGGAGGAGGAGGCGGAGGCAGGGGGTGGGGGTGAGGAGGAGGCAGGGGCTGAGCAGGTGGGGCGTGACGGGCAGCGCGACCCTAGGGCCCCACCGGGGGACCCGCAGAGCAGATTAGTGGGTGGCTTTGGGAAGCATGTAATGGTTGCATACAAAGCCACCCCCAAGCAAAAGCTACCGTGTAGGAAATGTCGGGTCTGCAGTAGGCGTGGCCTCAGGAGTGAGACCAGATATTTTTGCACATCGTGCAAAGTCCCCCTGCATCGTGACAAATGCTTCACTCTGTACCACACAAAGAGGGATTTCTCTAAATAGTTTCTTTATTAGTTGTCATACAGAAGTACAGACTACTTCTAAATAATCCGGCACACAGAAGTACAGATTACTTCTAAATAATCCATCATTGTGTGATACAGACAGAACCATGTGTACCACTCCGGTACATAGTATACATTTACATTTACATTTAGTCATTTAGCTGACGCTTTTATCCAAAGCGACTTACAAGTTCTGTACGACAAGACAGCAAGAAGGGTACAACTCTATCAGCTGAGTAACAATGTTCATCAAGTGTTGCGTGTTACAGTGTAGGTTAGTTTATTAGGACAAGTGCATGACAGTAAGGTTAGTCAGGGTCTTTTATTTTATTTTTTTTATCATTTCAGATAATGGTTGAAGAAGTGAGTCTTTAGTCGACGGCGAAAGATTGGACGGGATTCGGCTGTCCTAACTGGGATGGGTAGTTCATTCCACCATTGTGGGGCAAGGACTGAGAATAGGCGGCTTCTCTTTGATGACCCTCCGGGAGCTTGGATAGGAGTAGGTCTGAGGCGGCCAGTATAGCTAGCTGAGAGTAGTATAGTGTAGTATAGTGTAGTATAGTATAGTATAGTATAGTGTATGGGTAGTTGCACTGTTTTCTGTACAAGACAAATGCGTTGAACACATGTATTTGGGCCACGGTTGTCGATATTGCATAGGCATGTTTGGACCACTTGCAGATGAGACGTTATGTTAGCGATCTAGCTGTGTCGACTCCATTCATCATTTGCATTGTGTGTGTATATAGTTTATTTTTTATTTATCTTTTTCCCGCCTCATTTTTACCGTTTGCACAGAACCAATGGTTGCTGACAGTCACCCAGTTTATAAAAGTATATACTGTAGGTAACATACCACACTTTTCTAATGCAGTCCATTGGCCTCTTATTTATATACTTTGGAAGCATGTATTGGATATTTTTTGGTCCACAGATCTGGCGCTTCATCCATTTATCAATGGACAATGCAGTCATCGATGCGAGAGACCAACTGTAAGATATGCCCTGTAGTTGATCATGTGACGTGCCTGTACTGTGAATGTTACCAGCAAACTTCTAAATGCACTGAAACAATGGTTGGTTATCCTCCAGTGTTCACTTTTTATAAGGTATTGTCTTGGTAAATTACCATAATCCTATACTGTGAATGTTACCAGCAAACTTCTAAATGCACTGAAACAATGGTTGGTTATCCTCCAGTGTTCACTTTTTATAAGGTATTGTCTTGGTAAATTACCATAATCCTATACTGTGAATGTTACCAGCAAACTTCTAAATGCACTGAAACAATGGTTGGTTATCATCAGCCAGTGTTCACTTTTTATAAGGTATTGTCTTGGTAAATTACCATAATCCTATACTGTGAATGTTACCAGCAAACTTCTAAATGCACTGAAACAATGGTTGGTTATCATCTAGTGTTCACTTTTTATAAGGTATTGTCTTGGTAAATTACCATAATCCTATACTGTGAATGTTACCAGCAAACTTCTAAATGCACTGAAACAATGGTTGGTTATCATCTAGTGTTCACTTTTTATAAGGTATTGTCTTGGTAAATTACCATAATCCTATACTGTGAATGTTACCAGCAAACTTCTAAATGCACTGAAACAATGGTTGGTAATCATCAGCCAGTGTTCACTTTTTATAAGGTATTGTCTTGGTAAATTACCATAATCCTATACTGTGAATGTTACCAGCAAACTTCTAAATGCACTGAAACAATGGTTGGTTATCATCAGCCAGTGTTCACTTTTTATAAGGTATTGTCTTGGTAAATTACCATAATTTTATACTGTGAATGTTACCAGCATATGTGTCTAATGCACAGCAACAATGGTTGGTACTGATGACTGTCACCCAGTTTATTGAACATATTGTGAAATAAAAACGTCTTCATTTTTCAAGTTTTTTGCATTGTAAAGTATTCTGTATTTTATAATGTTTTCTGGACCTACACCAGTAGTTATAACTTACTTGTTCGTTAGCGCCAGGCATGGTGGTTGATAAGGTAGTAGTATTTCCAAGTGAAACTAATTGATATATTATCAATACAAGATATTATTACTTTATGAATGTGTTTATCATGTATGGACGAATAAATTGGAAAACAGGTAGGTACAGAGCAACACAGTGTCTACAACACAGGAGCAGATTATGCACAGTACATGAATGAGAAACAGTCAAAATGATTTTTTTTTAGTTTATTGCATGCACATGATCTATAATACCTGATCGGTACAATATCTACTAACCTGATCAATACAATATATTCCCACCTGATCGATATAATAGTATTACTGCATTTCAAGTTTGTCAGTCAGTCAATCAGACTGTCAGTCGGACTGTCAGTCAGTCAGTCGGACTGTCAATCAATCAATCAATCAATCAAACAATCAAACAATCAAACAATCAAAGAATAAAACAATCAATCAAACAATAAATCAATCAAACAATAAAACAATCAATCAAACAATAAAACAATAAAACAATCAATCAAACAAACCATCAAACATTCAATCAAACAAACCATCAAACATTCAATCAATCAAACAATAAAACAAACCATCAAACATTCAATCAATCAAACAATCAATCAAACAAACCATCAAACATTCAATCAATCAAACAATAAAACAATAAATCAAACAAACCATCAAACATTCAATCAATCAAACAAACCATCAAACATTCAATCAATCAAACAATAAATCAAACAAACCATCAAACATTCAATCAATCAAACAAACCATCAAACATTCAATCAATCAAACAATAAAACAAACCATCAAACATTCAATCAATCAAACAAACCATCAAACATTCAATCAATCAAACAATAAAACAATCAATCAAACAAACCATCAAACATTCAATCAATCAAACAAACCATCAAACATTCAATCAAACAATAAAACAATCAATCAAACAAACATTCAATCAATCAAACCATCAAACATTCAATCAATCAAACAATAAAACAATCAATCAAACAAACCATCCATCCATCCATCCCAGTCTAAATTGCTTTATAACACGTTCGGTAACTATTATCATGAGATATGCTCAAATCGCCCAGGAATCCTGGCCAGGCACCGTCATTTCCGGATTTCTGGCCGGCGACCAAAGTGTTAAGGTCAGTCACTCACAAAGTAATTTACAGGACGTGGGGGCACGTACTGGTGAGTGGCCTAAAGAGTGCACCAAAGCCCTGTGGTCTCTTATGCATTTATAATTTGGTGGATGGGCAAAATGCATACCAAAATGAGTTATACAACCCAACCTATTCATTCAAAATGCATTATCTATAATAAAAAGTCACCTGTTGTTGGTAAAAAATTATTTTACTGAAGTATTAACATATTTCTCCACTTGATTTGATTTGAAATCTTTATTTCGAACATGCAATGAATACAAACAAACAATAACAAAAGCAAAACACAACTCAATCTAAAATCAATGGTATGCTTGTTTGTTTGGGTAGTTTGACCCGCCAGCCACTAGGGGGCAGCGTCTCATTAGTAGTGCTGATCAGCTTAGGTGACGGTCACTCGCGATGCTGACCAAATAACGTTATCATTCATATTATTATCGACATCACCATGGCAGAGATGGCACACACAAACTACCTCAGTTTCCTCTTCCAACTCACTGTCCCTCCTCGGCCCTGCTGCCTCTGCCTGGCTGGTAGTGGCTATCTGAGGCTGTTGAACTTGTTGCACTATTATTGTGGATGATTATGTTGAAGCAGCAAACATGTCTGTAATTTTATTACATTTTTCAGCATCCACCTCTAGATTTCTGAATTTTTTCGCCCGCAATTTCTCTGCACCCCCTTTGCGCTTCTTCTGTTTCTCCATATTTCTCTCTTTTCCGCATCTGTTCACGAGAAACAGGTGAGAGAGGGGGGGGGGGGCTTATTAAGAGATGTGATTGGGCCGCTTGGGAGGCGGGCCAGCATAATGGGCCGCTGGGACAGGCTAGTGGGCCGGTCGTTGACAACAGAGATGTGATTATTTGGCCGGCCCAGTGTCAGTCAGTACCAAATGGGCCGCTGGGACAGGCTAGTGGGCCGGTCGTTGACCAAACAGCCCACGCGCAGGCTTGTCAGTCACTGCTGTTCTGCTCGTGCATGCTTTGAAAGCAAAGCCACCTGCATGTCCCCTGCCTGGGCAGAAGCGACCAAATAGTGCTGTAGCAATGCAGGGGGGAGTACCTTTGCCAAACATCAGACATTACCGGACATTTTCAACTCCCGAGTGTACATTTATATTGCGATATTTCTACAAATTTCATGAGTATTCATCTATATTTAGTAATCTAAAGACTATTAGATATGAATGTATGTACCAGTAAGAAGTGGGAATCTTTAGAATGTGTTTTGGGCGACAGTGTTTCCAAGTACAGGTAGCCTCTCTAATAGTTTATTAACTCCCTACTTGCCCCAAGAGAACGTCAAATAGTTTGGCTATGTTGCTAGCCATATAGCCAGTGTTATGTCTGACAAAAAGGCCCAGGGAACCAGGGAGCACATCACGGTCCTGGTCTGCCTCAACGCGGCTGAGGAGGACGTCCCCCCTTTTATTATTTATAAGGGGGGCTACGCGGGAGGGCCCTCCAATAGGGAGGGAGTCCCCAATGCCCTCTACGGGAAGTCGCTTCCTGAGAAATCATAAAAAAGGGGCCTTAAGACTTAAAGGGGTATCTTAAGTACACACAGATCGTGATAGCCTGACTATAATCAGATCTTGACATAGGCCTATTCCATTAATAACGATACTGTATAGTGTGGGATTAAATGTATAATTCACTTTCAATGTTAATTTAGTTTATAATGTTGTTCTGTTTAATAGGTTGTTTATAAAGCTCTAAGTGGTTCCTTATCTCATTGTGGTGTCCTTTATGTCCTGTATATGTATGATAAAGACAGACCACTTTGTGACATTATCCTAGTGGCTGTGCTGTACATAGTTTAATAGGAGCCTAGTACTGCTCTTCTAATTTAAGGCTCACAATCACCCCTGACAAGAAATAGTATAGGCATATTATGCTTTTTCTGAATCCCTATGGTCCTGAGAGTGTTGTAGATTTTGTATTCTGTGTCCCTGTTGCTCCTAGATGACACAAGGCTAAAATATAGTATATATAAATATAGTATATATAGTATATATAAATATAGTATATAATTTAGGCGGAAATCGTGTAAAAATATGTTGACATTTTTACTCAAAGAGCTCCAGTGACCTCTATATTGGTCAGAAATATTCACATATTAGCTTGAATGAAAGATGACAGTCCCCTTTAAAATGATACCAAAGACAATATTGTGAAACATTGACAGATGTCCTCGTGAGTCTAAAGCATGATATGCACCAGCATCTGAAATGCAATTTCCTGAGGGGGTGGGTATACTTCATGACTTGATAATTATGATACAGCTACCACTCAGGAAGGGCTACCATACCAAAATATAATCTACTGTACAGACATGGATCTTTAAAAAAATGATATGTAAATTTTGTCACCTTGAGTGGTACCGACAAGTGAAATTTTGGACTCTGGCCCATGGACTATTAGTGCTGTGGGTCCAGTGTGATACATTTATTTTGTACATTATCTAACGTTAACACTAACCTAAACTAACGTTACAACTAACCTAAAGTTAGTTTAGGTTCGTGTTAACGTTAGATAATGTACAAAATAAACGTATTCCGCTGCTAGACGTCGCTCTTTTATTTTGAAACCCCCCAGAAAGGAAGTCATTATATTTGCTTTAGTGACCGTCCGGTTCTGTGTTAGCTCCGGTTAGCTCCGAGCGTGCAGTAGTTAATAATAACTTTATTTGTATAGCACTTTTCATACAGAGGTTGCAGTTCAAAGTGCTTCACAACAGTAAAAAATACAGGCATAAGCGGGCATAAAAAAGATACAGGTAGCAAGGTATGGCAAATCACAGTGTTTCACATTAGGATCTAGCATCCCAATAGGCTCTCCGCTTACAGTTTTCAGTAATACAAATAATAAAAAGTTTAAAATGATTCAGTTTAAAAATAGTCTAAAAATTATAAAATAGAACGGACATACAAAATACAGGCATGAGTGAGCATAGCAAGGTATGGTAAATCACAGTGTTTCACATTAGGATCTAGCATCCTAATAGGCTCTCTATTCAGTAATACAAATAATCACAGTGTTTCACATTTGGAAAAATAGTCATCAGTAAGAAGTAAAAAGTGCGATAACCGACTGAATTTGATAGGCAGTGTATAAGAGTAGGCAGGGTAAGAATAGTGCAGGTAAGTACAAGTTGTGTCAGGATATCCCTGATGTTTCCTCTTGCCACTAGGTGGTAGCAGATATCTATCAGTGAAATGCCTGAGCAAAGAGATAGGTTTTAAGCTTTCTTTTAAAGATGTCTAGCGAGTTGGCTTCTCTCATGTTTTGGGGTAGTTTGTTCCATAGTTTTGGGGCATAGTTGATAAAGGCTGCATTACCGATCCTCTTTTGACTGCTTCTGGGAGCATCTAGTAGTCCAGCAGCTGATGATCGCAGTGTTCTTGCTGGTGTGCAATTTATTAGAGTGTTGGCGATGTAGCTAGGTCCCTGTCCATTTAGAGCTTTGTATGTAAGGAGAAGGACCTTAAAGTCAATTCTAAATGTTACAGGAAGCCAGTGTAAAGCAGCTAAGACTGGACTAATGTGCTCTCTCCTTTTGGTTCTAGTTAGCAGTCGGGCTGCAGAGTTTTGGATTAGCTGAAGCCTCTCTGTGGTTTTCTTAGGGAGACCTGTGAAAAGTGCATTACAGTAGTCTAACCGGCTAGATATGAATGCATGAATTAGCTTCTCAGCATCGTTCTGATTAATAAATGGTCGTACTTTTGCTATATTTCTGAGATGGAAGAACGATGTTTTCGTCACTTTGCTAATATGATAATTGAAGTTCAGTTCTGAATCTATGATAACCCCGAGACTAGTGACCTCAGATTTGATCCAAGGGGTTAGTCCCCCCAGGTTCTTTATTAATGTTTCTTTTTTAGTTTTGGAGCCGATAATTAAAATTTCAGTTTTGTTCTCGTTTAGTTTCAGGAAGTTCTTACTCATCCATTTATTTATTGCCAGTAAGCAGTCTGTAATGGAGCTAATCGCTGTATCATTTGGTTCAGCAGATATGTACAGTTGTGTATCATCCGCATAGCTATGGAAATCTACATTATGTTCTCTGATGATATCACCCAGCGGTAACATGTAAAGGAAGAAAAGTAAAGGACCTAAGCAACTCCCTTGTGCAACTCCATAGTTGTTGTCGTATATATCAGACATGTGATCTCCTAGTTTAACATAGAATTTCCTTCCTCTGATGTATGTTTTAAACCAGCCTAGCACATGTTGAGAAACCGACATGGTTTTCAAGACGATCGATTAGAATATCGTGATCGATTGTATCAAATGCTGCACTGAGATCTAGCAGGATAAGGATGGAGATCTTATTCTCGTCAGAGTTTAGTCTGAGGTCACTGATTATTTTGGTGAGGGCAGTTTCAGTGCTATGATATTTTCTGAATCCCGACTTAGTAGTATATTATCAATACCAGCCATTGGATTACTGTTTTCTAATCTAAGCGAGTCGCACCGTGGCTCCCAGTGTCTGCCGTAGCAGTCGGGACACCAGGGAGCGGTCTGGTGGAACTTTGGTGCTGGTGCCACCGCCTCGGCATGGTACATTACCGCGACGGGCCCACTCTGTTGTCCTGGCTGACGCCTGTTGATGTCATGCAGGACCTCCAAGTGGGTGCCACCGCACCTGCTGCACTTCTTTTTCAAGCGGCACTCAGCTGCTAGGTGGCTGCGCGCGCAGCGGAAGCAGCGGCGGTGGTCCTTGACCCACTGACTCACATCATCCGTGGTCAGCCTCTTGAAATCTTCGCACTGATACAGCCGATGTTCTCCCTCACAGTACTGGCACTCAATCTTCCACTGGTCCTCTTTCGTCGAGGGGGTACTGTGGTTCTTGTGTGGTACTGATTCGGCTTGGTGCATAACGGTCACCAACCGGCGGTTATCCGTTTGTCCCCGAGGTCCGAGTCTTGGGCTTGGTCCACTCCATACGAACGTGTCGAGTCGTAGGCTACTGACCTCCCTGGCGAGGAACTCAGATAGGTCTAGGAGGGATGCCTCTGGACCGTTGGGGTCGCGGTAGTCTCTCTGCCGCCTGAAGCGCTCTTGTCGGGCGGGAGGGAGCTTCTCTATATCCTCTCTACATTAGAGTTAGCGTACAGTTCGTAGATACCCTTTTCCTTTTGGGACCCCAGCATCCCTACCAGGGACTGTACCTTGATAGACAGGTCATCTAATGCTCTGTTGTCTCTGGCTGGGGGGAGACGGTCAATGTCTCTTATCTCCTGTATCACGTAGTCCCATACGCGTCCATACCGTTGGTCGAGTGCTGCTAGAGCCGCTGTGTATGGGGTAGTAGAGTTGGCATAGGCCAGCGCTATATTGTGCGCTCGGGGCACCTTGAGGTGCTTCAATAGGGTAGCATACTTGTGGCGTTCATCAGCTACATCAACCATCATTGTCTCTAAGCACATCCGTAGCTCCGTGTACTGTGCTCGGTTCTCATGGGTGAAGTCTGGAAACGTCGGTGCGCCAAGGTACGATGCCATGGATGACTGGCACATCGGTGAGCGTTGGGGAAGAGGCCTCCTAGGCGAGTCTCCCCGTGCGTGTCGTCTTGGGCTGGTACTTGGTGGGTACCGAAGGTCGGGTACCCAGGTGCTGTCCCTCGGGGCTGGCGGTGCGTCAAACTCACCCGTGAGTTGAGTCGGGGGTTTGTAGCGCAAGGCCTCGGGGCTGACTTCTGGGCTGTACTGGACCTCCTGGTCCAGAGTACGTTGCTGCTGGTCGGGGCTGTACTGGGCCTCCTGGGCCAGAGTACGTTGCTGCTGGTCGGCTTGACATTCCTCCTCTTCCTCCTCCTCTCCCTCTGCTAGGACCTGGAGTCTTCTGTTCAGTCTCTCGGCGTGGTTCGGTTCTTCCCGGTTGCTGGGTCTCGTATGGACCGGCCGGGAAGGGGGTTCGGAGACGTGGACAGGATCCTCCTGTTGGCGGAGTCCCGGGTCGCTTCGTCGGGTAGGGGAATGTGTCCTAGACCCATGTCTTGACGATCTCTGAGAGCTCCGTGCGGAGTGAGGGGGTGTCGCCATGGCAACCAGTTTGTCCATCAGCTCCGCCTGCAGCCGGTCGCGCTCTGCCTCGCGCTGGGCATGGGCTGCGTCGCGCGCTGCTTCGCGCTGGGCATTGGCGGCGTCGCGCTGCGCATTGGCGCTGGCCTGGGCGGCGTCGCGCTGTGCGTTGGCGGCGTCGCGCTGGGCATTGGCGCTGGCATGGGCGGCGTGGAGCTGTGCATTTGCGACGTCGCGCTGTGCATTGGCGGCGGCGTGCTGTGCATTGGCGGCGGCGTGCTGTGCATCGGCGCGGCTTCTCTCAATGTTCTCTTCTGTCTGGAGGCGTCTGGTCTCCAGTCTTATGCGGTCGTCTTCACTCCTTTGTTGCGCCTGGAAGCGCTCTCGCTCGCCTGCAAAATGTTCGCGCTCGCGCGTCTGTTGCGCTTGAAGTCGATCGCGTTCGGTGGAGGCTGCCAGGGTGGCGATGAGTGCTTGCGCCAGCATCTTGTCCGCCGCGCTGGGGGAAGACGCCGTTCGGGGCGATCGGCTCCCGGCAGTACTTGTTGGAGATCCGTTCTCCTGTTGCGTACCGAGGAGATCCATCTCCTGGGTGCGCGTCTCTTCTTGTGGTGGGTCGGGTTCCATCCCGGGAGGGCTTTCTTTATCCTGGAGCTCTCCGGGGACTACCTTGTCGACGTTGTCTGGGGATAAAGTCGTGTCAGTTCCCTCCTGGTCCCCACCGTGAGCTTGGTCAGTTACATTAGAACCCACTAGGGCCTCTGTGGTCGGGGTATCCTGGTTGATAGGGTCGGACATAATTTTACTATCCGCTTTAGTTATTTTATCCGTATTTAATTTCCCTTTAAAGCTAGGTATTGGACTGACAGCGTATGCCTCTAGATAGGGAGGTGGCTGCCGTCTGCGCTGCGGGCGATCTAGCTTAGGAGAACCGTTTGTGGAGTGTTCGTCATCGGCCATGTCAATATTAATATTATATTAATATTACGCTAATTATTATCCGGGGCTCGAAGGACCAATTGTAACTGAGGGGTACAATTCCCTGACTGTATTAATCAAGTATTGGTATCATTAAACCACTACCGTCTTATGTACATTACTGGCCATACTGTACACAAGTATATCAGATGAGAACTTCTCCACAATGAAACGGTTTCCACACAAATACTCGTTTAGAATATTTATTACAGATAAGAATATTAGATTACATTACTTAGATCAATTTGGATGCGCTTATAAGGCAAAGAATGTGCGTAGGCAAGTCAATACTGAATATTAGGAATTATCTAGGGAATAATGGTAGGGGAGTTACTACCGGTTGTAAGCCAGCAGGGGGAGGCAATGCTCTATACAAAGTCAATGGTTCCACAGGGACAATTACTCCCTGTGTCAGCGGGGAAAGGCAGCCTCTGTACTCTCAGTGTGCGCGCCGCACAGGTGAAGCCGTGGAGCCTCTGCTCCGACAGACGGGCTCGAGTGATGTCCTCACGGGCATGTGTAGATCCCACAGCAGTGGGTGTAGACGGTTCTCTGCTCCAGCAGCTTGGTGAAGAATGAAGAATAATAATCCTGCCGGAAAGTGGCTCTGCAATCACCGGTGTAAATCCTCCGTGGTCCACGGTAGTTCACAGTTGAACTTGACGTTACTATCCTATTAGCACGCGGCAATAAGTGCTCTATGTAGACACACCATTACTCACTTCACGTGGTCTTTGACTCGTAATGAAGGCTTACTAGTAAATAGCGAACGATACGTTGAACAAACGTAGTAGGATAACACGACTCTATTTGAGGCAATACGAGCCCTCCGTCACCGCACGTTGCGTAGTGGGTGAGGCTTTACTTGGTAACTGAACAGGACTGAACTCCAACTCGAACTGAAAGGGAACTGAAAAGGGAAGTTCTGTATTCGCCGCGCCATATTTATATGTACGGGGGATAATCAAGTGCCAGCCTGCTCACTGTCTCGTAGCCCTGAGCAGAAGCGGGCATGTTGAGACAAGTCCTGTCGGTAGCTTTCAAGGCGGCTCTGGGGGGTAAGTCACTGGCGCCTGGTGGCACGCCATCCAATAGGAGAATGAAATATTATGGTCTGTAGGCTAAAAGGGATATTCCGTGCATATGTACAAAGAATATATATATATAAGGGATATCAAACGATATACAAATAGTATGCAATATATATCAATCAATAAATAAATATACTAAAAGGAGAAAACCTTCAAAGGAAAGAAGGGACCGCACACTCCACAGGACTCGTTTTTGCTTATTTATTGTTTGCACAACGCGTTTCGCTGTCGCTTCCTCAGGTGCTATGAGCGACAGCGAAACGCGTTGTGCAAACAATAAATAAGCAAAAACGAGTCCTGTGGAGTGTGCGGTCCCTTCTTTCCTTTGAAGGTTTTCTCCTTTTAGTTTATTTATCTCTCTTGCGCTGACCTGCACCTCCAGTCGGGGTCCAACCAGATGTGCACGAGTCCTATCTAGTTCAATAAATAAATATATTCGGTTTAATCTGACCCTTTGTAACACTTTGAATGAATGAGAATGTAAACAAACACGGCTTCCATGTAGAAATCACTGACTGCGCTCAGAGAGGAGTCGTTCGGCAAAAAATTGTTCCGAGTATATCTGCTTAGAAAACGTAATTGTCTAATTCAATTAGGCCTGCCACGATAACAAATTTTGCTGGGCGATTAATTGCCCCCGAAAATATCGCGATAAGCGATATTATTGCGACCGGTTAGAGATTTTTTTTTTTGAGACATTTATTTCCCAAAACTTTTATTTTGAAGCCCACCGCTCCGTCTTTTCCGGTGTTTTAGACTTTTATTTTGAAGCCCACCGACCGGACCGGAAGTATTGTTGTTATTATCCTAGCTTGCTGATGCTGCTGGTGGACCGGGGCGCGTCTATACACATAGTAGCTCTAGTTCTGCAGACCCCTCACGCGTCTGCAGAACTAGAGCTACTATTTGTATAGACGCGACTGGCGCCAGCTAACGTTAGCTTGCTGATGCTACTACTACTTCGACATGCTGCTAATGGGCTGGGGCCAGCTAACGTTAGCTTGCTGATGCTGCTGGTAGATCGACATGCTGCTAGTGGACTGGGGCCAGCTAACGTTAGCTTGCTGATGCTACTAGTAGATCGACATGAGCTAATGATAAAACAAATGTTGAGATTGTTGGTGAACAACTAACTTTAAGTTAGTTTTAACGTTAGCTACTAACGTTAAAACGCTAACGTTACACTACAAATAACGCTACTTGGTTAAAAGGAGCAACACTATTGAGAAATGTAGTTAAGCTATGTGGTGTTGCCCCACGGAGCTCATGTGCTGTGCTCTCTGCTCTGTAGTAAAGCCAGCGGCCCGCCTCCCAACACGGACAGTGACTGACAAGGGGCACTGGTTCCGCCTCATTAAAACAAACGCGCAAATAGCAATTAATCGCGCCCGTCAAAATCATTGCATTAATTTTAATTATCGCGGCAATTAATCGATTTATTGCTTATCGCGGCAGGCCTAAATTCAATTATTTTTTATTTCTCCACGTGGTATATACACAGGTCACAACATGTTTACAGGAACGTTTTGGAGTTGTATTTGGTGACTGTAGGGAACGTCAGGCTCTAAAACCCCCCCACTTCCAGTGATGAAGCTAAGCTATGCTAACGGAGCGACTGTTCCCTAAGCTAAATGCACGCACAGAGACAAAAAAGGTATGTCTCTTCTTGTCTAACTCGAGGGAAGATGTTAAATAAGCTAATTTCCCAAAATGTTGGAGTTTTCCTTTAATGATAATTTATTTACATCAAACCACACTTTCAGCTTGGATAGCTCAGCTGCAACATTCTTTAAAAGCATTTGGAGGTTCTCTCCCTCACAGAAGACATTTGTATCGTCAGCAAAAATTACATTTTTCAATATTTTAGACTCATTACCTATATCATTTATATACAGTATGAATAGTTTCGGGCCCAGAATTTACCCTTGCGGCACACCACAGATTATGTTTGACTGAGTGGACCTGTACTCCCCCAACTGCACAAACTGTTGTCTTTGTTCTAAGTAACTCTTTAACCATTTGAGCCCTACTCCTCTGATCCCATACCTTTCCAATTTTAGTAGCAGAATATCATGATTTATAGTGTCAAACGCCTTCTTCAGATCTATGAAGACCCCTATTGCAAACTTCTTATTATAAATTATGCTTGTCAGTTCTTCTACTAGGTCCATTAGTGCCAATGACGTTGAATGATTCGATCTAAATCCATATTGACTGTCTATAAGTAATGCGTGTTCATCAATGAAACTGTCCAATCGTGCAGCAAATAATTTTTCCATTATCTTTGAGAACTGGGAAAGGAGGGAAACCGGCCTGTAATTGGTGAATAGATTTTTCTCACCTGCTTTGAAGATCGGTATCACTTTTGCAGTTTTCATTTTGGTGGGGAAGGCACCCAGTTTGAATGAGAGGTTACAAATATGCACTAAAGGGTCTGCTATGGCTATTATTACTTGTTTAATTAAGGTCATGTCAATGCCGTTCCAATCTGTTGATGTTTTATTCTTAAAATTGTTCACAGTATCAATAATTTCATTTTTATCCATTTTTCTCAAGAAGATAGTACATGGGTTTCATTCTTCAAAATAATTAGAAACACCTCCCACTTGTGGCGGGGTTATCTCCTCCGCCAGTTTGGGCCCCACATTAACAAAGAATCTGTTGAATCCTTCTGCCACCTCATTTTTCTTACTTACTGACTTTCCCTCATCTATAAATTCATCTGGAAAGCCAGAACTAGTTGATTTATTTCTTATAATTGAGTTTAATATATTCCATGTTCCCTTTTTTATTTTTTTCTAATACATTATTATAGTACTCTTACATTTTCTAACAATATCAGTTAGTTTATACTTAATTTATTTCTCTTTATTTCTATGTTTTATAAATTCTCTATATAAGGTGTTCTTTTTTGCAAGCATTCATGGGGATCCTATTGAGTATACTGCTTAAAATAAGTACATGGGGATCCTATTAAGTATACTGCTTAGAATAGGTACATGTGGATCCTATTGAGTATACTGCTTAGAATAGGTACATGGGGTTACTATTATGTAAACTGCAAACTGTGTTTTGGGACCTGTTCTCTCTTCTTTTCAAGTCTACTCCCAGCTTAAACTCAACAAAATATTTTTTCTTTCAGTATGAGTTCTCATGTGTGTCTTCAGATCTCCCCTCATACTGAACCCTTTCCCACAAACTGAACAACTAGATAGTTTCTCTCCTGTATGAGTTCTCATGTGTGTCTTCAGATCTCCCTTCATACTGAACCCTTTTCCACAAACTGAACAACTAAATGGTTTCTCTACTGTATGAGTTCTCACGTGTGTCTTAAGATTTGCTTTCATATTGAACCATTTTCCACAAACTGAACAACTAAATGGTTTCTCTCCTGTATGAGTCATCATGTGTTTATTCAGATCTCCCTTCATACTGAACCCTTTCCCACAAACTGAACAACCAAATGGTTTCTCTCCTGTATGAGTCATCATGTGTTTCTTCAGATCTCCCTTCATACTGAACCCTTTCCCACAAACTGAACAACTAAATGGTTTCTCTCCAGTATGACTTATTGCGTGTATCTTCAGATATCCTTTCTGACTGAACCCTTTCCCACAAACTGAACAACTAAATGGTTTCTCTCCAGTATGAGTTATTGCGTGTAACTTCAGAGATCCTTTCTGACTGAACCATTTCCCACAAACCGAACAACTAAATGGTTTCTCTCCAGTATGAGTTATTGCGTGCAACTTCAGACGTCCTTTTGAACTGAACCCTTTCTCACAAACTGAACAACTAAATGGTTTCTCTCCTGTATGAGTTATTGCGTGTATCTTCAGAGATCCTTTCTGACTGAACCCTTTCCCACAAACCGAACAACTAAATGGTTTCTCTCCTGTATGAGTCATCATGTGTCTCTTCAGATCTCCCTTCACACCGAACCCTTTCCCACAAACCGAACAACTAAATGGTTTCTCTCCTGTATGAGTTATCGTTTGTCTCTTCAGATCTCCCTTCATACTGAACCCTTTTCCACAAACTGAACTAAATGGTTTCTCTCCCATATGCTTATTTATGTGCATCTTCAGAGCTCCCTTCTTTCTGAACCCAGGACTGCTGTTAGAGAAACTTTGTATTGTCTGTGTCTTCTTTGGTTTCAGAGTCAACAAACCTGGTCCTCCACTCTCCTTCCATTCATCGCCTTCATTGGTCTCAGTTTCAGAACTGTCATCATCGCTGTCATCAGTCTCAGTTTCAGAACTGTCATCAGTCTCATTTCCCGAACAGTGTGAAGAGAGGAGCTGGCCATCTCTAGTTGGTTCTAAATCACCAGCTGGATCTAGGTTACTGGCTGGTTCTGATACTCCACAGTCCTCAGCATCAGGTTCTGTTTTCATGTGTTCAGTTGAGGTGCTGGGTAAAGAGTATGCTTCTCCGTTTCTCTCCCTTTGGGTTTGAAGAGGCTGATCATTCTTTTCACCATCTTCACATTGCACTGGGTCTACTGTGATCGTGGAGCGATCAGCTTCTTCCAGCCCTTGATGTAGTTCAACTTTAATCTGTAGGAGCTCTGGGTCCTGGGTTTGGCTGAGTTGTGAGGACAGAGTATTCTCACTATAGTTTTCATATTTCACAGGATGTAAGATCAACTTGCACCTATCAGACTCCTCTAGATCTTGACATAGTTCCTCCTGTTCCTCTTTAATCTGTAGGGGATCTGTGTCCTTGATTTGGTTAAACCACAAGGACTGAGGTTTCTCTTCATCATGTTCACTCTTCACAGAGACAGGTTTGAATGTGACCTTCATGATATCAGCCTCCTGCAGACCTTGGAGGTGCTCTCCCTGCTGACTGGTCCAGAGTTCCTCCTGTTCCTCTTTCATCTGTAGGGGCTCTGGCTCCTCCTGGTCCAGACTGGGGCTCCTCTCCTGCTGCTCAGGGGGAACCTCCTCCTCACAGATAAACAGTTGTAAGGTACCGGAGTCTAGAAAGAAGAAGAATTTAAATGTAATTTGTTGTAACCATTACTTTTGAAAGTAACACACACTATACTCTTGCCAGGAAAGTAACATGTTGAACGAATAGGCCTATATAGGGATGCACAGATCATATACCCAATATCGCTATCAGGGTGATACTAGCTACATTTGATTGATCTGTATCGACTACAGTTGGTCAGATCTATTACCAAGTTGTCATAAAGCTTCCTCCTCCAGTAACATCAGAGGAGAAGGAAAAGGTTCCCAGCTTTCCTCCAGAATAGATCCGATTCCGCTTGATGAGATATTGGCCAAAGGTTTAACATTTCTATTACATAAGGCTATAAAGTAAGACATGTACATGAGTATCTCATCTTTTACAGTCTATGCTTGTTAGTGTGGGTGACCTGGCGAAGCCAGGTTGCCACCCACACTATAGATATCTATACTCTTTTTATTAGTGTGGGTGACCTGGCGAAGCCAGGTTGCCACCCACACTATAGATATCTATACTCTTTTTATTCTTCTTTCTTTATTCCACCGATTTTGCAAACACCACTCGTGCCAGAGCGTTCGCGCCCCATACACGTGAAAGGTATCAAAACGAGCGGCTTGCCTATGTCAACTCCGGTATTCGAACTCGTAAAGTTTCACCGCACCGTCTGGCTACGAATCGACTTTAAACGGTAAAATTTCGGTCCCATTGGAAATGCATTGCAATTTAGAGTGTAGCAGCTGAAATAATCTTTTTTCCCCTACCTTGGGTGAATTGCGAGTGTGATCTCAATTTTGGACGTAGAAATAAAACAAACACATCAAAACGATGACACGGCTGTCAGCCCGCTCACAAAAGAAAAATAAATGGAATTGGACATTTATATCTCAACTGACGACCATTTCTTTGAAGGTTCTCCTCTCCATTGACCGCCATGCAATCGCACTCTAGAAATCTCTTTTTTCACACTATTTTTTAGCCTTCTGTTCCGATCGCCGAAGGAGTGCCACAATATCGCACGAATGCCACAATATCGCACACAACCCTTCGCCTACTCATTGTAGTGCTTCTGTGCGCGTCACAACGCTTCATCTCTTATAGTTTTCTTTTAATCAACGTGACAATGCAGTCATGTAAAGAAAATTCAGAATATGCAAGTCATTGTGCTCACAGCTGATTGGTTCAGCCTTAACAGCTGTGAGGCTCAGGGCTCATGGCTGAGCTGACCTGCCAATGACATCATCCACTTAACCCATCATTGCCCATCACTGTGTTGCAGTACTGAATTGCTGGACAGCGCCCTCTGTCTTGTGGGTTGTGTCATTGTACTCAGTAGGGATATCCTCTTTCATTTTTCATTGGTCGATGTTGACCACCTTTCATTGGTCGATGTTGACCACTCCCCCGATCCTTAGACCACGCCCCCTTAGGCCACACCCCCTCAGTGTATCTCTTGAACCGTTTGTCGTAGAGACTTGCGGATTGTGCCATTGGTCGATGTTGACCACCTTTCATTGGTCGATGTTGACCACTCCCCCTATCCTTAGACCACGCCCCCTTAGGCCACACCCCCTCAGTGTATCTCTTGAACCGTTTGTCATAGAGACTTGCGGATTGTGCCATTGTACTCAGTAGGGATATCCTCTTTCATTTTTCATTGGTCCATGTTGACCCCCTTTCATTGGTCGATGTTGACCACTCCCCCGATCCTTAGACCACGCCCCCTTATGCCACACCCCCTCAGTGTATCTCTTGAACCGTTTGTCGTAGAGACTTGCGGATTGTGCCATTGGTCGATGTTGACCACCTTTCATTGGTCGATGTTGACCACTCCCCCGATCATTAGACCATGCCCCCTTAGGCCACACCCCCTCAGTGTATCTCTTGAACCGTTTGTCGTAGAGACTTGCGGATTGTGCCATTGTACTCGGTAGGGATATCCTCTTTCATTGGTCGATGTTGACCACTCCCCCGATCATTAGACCACGCCCCCTTAGGCCACACCCCCTTTCAAAAACTCGGAAAAATCTAAAATCCGAAAAAGTTCAAAAACTCGGAAAATCCCAAAACCCGAAAAATCCGAAAACTCGGAAAAATCGTTCAAGTTCAAAAACTCGGAAAAATCCCAAAACTCGGAAAAATCCCAAAACTCGGAAACATCAAAAATCCGAAAAAGTTCAAAAACTCGGAAAAGTCCGAAAACCCGGAAAAATCCAAAAACTCGGAAAATTCCGAAAACTCGGAAACATCCAAAATCCAAAAAAGTTCAAAAACTCGGAAAAGTCCGAAAACCCGAAAAAAATCCGAAAACTCTGAAAAATTCGAAAACTCTGAAAAATTCAAAAAAAAATTAAAACTCGGAAAAGTCCGATCTTCAAATGGTCTATGTTGACCACTCCCCCGATCCTTAGGCCGCGCCCCCTTTTTGTATCCTTTGAACCGTTTGTCATAGAGACTCGCGAGAGACCCTCTCCCCCGTTGGCCGGCGGTGCACAGGCGTCACCCACACTTTCACAATTTCCCCCGCACGGAATTGTCTAGTTATGTTTACAGTCTATGCTAGCTCACCAGCAGTCTGAGCTGACCAAAGATTCTTCTTCTTCTTAACCTCTTAAGTTAATGTGGAAAGTCTGTTTTTATCTCTGGTCCCATTCCCACACTGGCCTGATGAGTAGAATCCTCAGTCTTCACACCTGGCTCCAGTGCTCATAACATGGCTTTCATTGACAAGTTGAATCTGTTTTGGGAATGTTCCTCGCTTTTTAGAACTGAGAGTCCATCCAAACAGACTGGGTAGTGTGAGACTTTGGCTATTTTTGCTAACACAAGGCAATTCTATATGTGCTCACAGGGAATGTCATCAAATTCATATGGACTCACAACAGCCACCTGTTGTGGCAGGAAATGATAGTATGTCTTCTAAAATTAAGAACTGTTGAAATTCTAGACCCTCTTTTAAGTCTACTATTCAAAAAAGCCTGTCCTTGTTTGGCCTGATACTATTTTCTGAAAAGCCATTTCATTGGCTTAGTGACCAGGGCTCCAGACTAACTTTTTACATTGGTTGCACCAGTGCGCCTAACTTTTTCATTTAGGTGCACCAGCACATAATTTAGGTGCACCCAAACATTTTCACTGCGCCTTTTGCCGCTGCAATAATACATTTTAAGCGTTACCTTTACCTTCAGTTCCCATACACATTAGTAATTTCTTAAGATGCCATGTAAATGATTGTAAAAAATAACATTGTATTACAGTTAGCTCACAAAGTCCAATCCTTTAATATTGATCTCTTAAACTGTAATGAACATAAACTAACAACAGACTTCTGTAATGCAATGTTTAGTTTTGGTCTCTGGCCCCTTATAAGCAAACCCAGTAGGATAACTAAAGATAGTGCCACACTTATTGATAACATATTTACGAATGTTCATGGCCAAGCAACAAGTGGTTTGTTCTTAACCCATTCTCTGCCGGGCATTGTACCCATCATTGTACCCTCTCTGCCAGCGCTATAAGTCTATGGAGATGTTCACCTTCTTTGCAGGGCTATAACTTTTTAAATTGTATTGCTAAATTGACATTACTATGGCCCATTCAACATCAATTATCTACCGTTCAGGATGTAGGAACGTTTTACTTTTTTATTCACACATTCATACTAAAATACCGTCTAGAGTATAAATATGTTTTTATCGTTTTCTGCTGTATTTCATAGAACATGAGATATAGGCATAAATGCATATATTAGATGATCAAATGCAGTTTGATACCGATCAACGTTATATAAAAAATTTCAACTGTACATGGTCCTAAACATCATGACTGGTCATCTGCGGGTGAACGGAGGGGGGGGGGCGGTCATTTATAATTCAATGGCCGACGTTAAATGATTCATGTAGTATGGGTGATATATAGATCAGAGCAGTTTGTATCGAAAATGGTAAAGAAAAACACTGAAACTCACCCCAGTCTCCTCGTAGTGTTGGGCGATGAGAGTGGAGCAAAAAGATCGCTATTATGGGATGTTGATCGATGCGATCCATTTCCGGTTTGTATATTACTAATACACGTCCAAATCATGTTGATTATTGAGTTATGGCAAAGATCAATATCCACGGTGTCTGTATTGAGCCCCGGGACGATAAGCGAGTGGCCGGACGAAAATAGGGGACGGACCAAGCACTTCCGGTTTGGCAACTCGTCGATCGGCCACGAGGTGGCGGTATTGAAGCGTTGCAGAGTTGTGATGGCCCAGACAGCATCACCCAAGACTCCGTGGGTGAAATATGAATACCATGACAAAAATATGAAATATTGATCTCAAAAACGCCTTACGGAGTTATTGGCAGACAACGCATGGCGGAGAAACCCGCCTTAACACGTGAATGGCAGAGAATGGGTTAAGTGATATCAGTGATCATCTTCCTATTTTTGTGATTTTACATAATTTAAAGGTAAAATGTTCAGTTGATGTAAGTGAACCTTCTTGTAAATTTGTAAGAATTAGGACACCAGAAAGAATGGAGGCCTTAAAGATGGACCTTACAAACTACAACTGGGATGAGGTGTATGTTGACGATCCAAATCAGGCATATGATCCATTTTTGTTGACGTTCACAGAGCTATACAACAAACACTGTCCTATTAGAAAGAGCTGGTGAACGATACATATAAAGGAAAGCCATGGATGACTAAAGCTATGCAAAGGGCGTGCAAAAAGAAAAACTTACTTTACAAGACATTTTTACAACCAGTAAAAGCGAAGAAAAATATAAGCTGTATAAGAATAAACTGACTTCCATTATGAGAGTACAGAAGAAGGAATACTACAATAAAATATTAGAGGACAGTGCAAATAATATACAAAAGACCTGGAAAATAATCAATCATATTATTCGGAATAGAGGTTATAAATCTGAATTTCCTAGTTATTTTCTAAATAGCTCAGATGCTAAAGTGGACAATGTAAAAAGCATCGTTGAAGATTTCAATGACTACTTTGTGGGTGTTGGAACTACTTTGGCCAGCAAAATTGTTGTGCCTGAGGATAAAAAAGACATGTTTAATAATCTCATTAATGGTAATATCAGTTCTATGTTCCTTTGTGGGGTAAATTAACTTGATATAATTGAAATTGTAAGTAAATTCAAAAACAAAACATCAACTGATATAAACTCCATTGACATGGTAATTATTAAAGAAGTAATTGAGTCTATTGTAAAACTTTTGACCTATATATGCAATCTGTCTTTTGAAAGAGGTGTTTTTCCTAATAATATGAAATCAGCAAAGGTAATACCAATTAAAAATGGAGATAAACATCAAATGGACAATTATAGACCAGAATTTTCTAAAATATTAGAGAAATTATTTGTGAAACAACTGGTCTTTTCATTGGCAAATACAAAATACTGAGTGAACACCAGTATGGGTTTAGGGAAAATATAACTACTACATATGCAGTGATGGAGATGGTAGAAGAAATAACTAAAGCAGTTGACAATGACATGTGTTCTATTGGTATTTATATTGACCTACAGAAGGCTTTTGATACAATAGATCACAGCATATTAGTGAGAAAACTGGAGAAGTATGAGATACAAGGTATAGCTAACTCTTGGCTGAAGAGCTACTTGGAAAACAGACAGCAATGTGTGCAAATTAATGACACTCTCAGGATTTAGGAAGGTCACCTGTGGAGTACCCCAGGGATCTGTGATAGGTCCAAAACTTTTTATACTTTATATTAATGATATGTGCAATGTTGCTGAACTGTTAAAGTTTGTTATTTTTGCAGATGATGCAAATTTATATTGCTCAGGAAGTAATTTAAAGGAACTTTTGTTTGATATTGAAAGAGAGCTTGAAATTCTCAAAACTTGGTTTGATGTTAACACTTTCAGTGCCACGGACGTCATAACTCGTTTTATCAGCCCAATGCCTGAATGCCCACGACGTGTATTAGCGTTTTTTATCGTATTTTTTTTTATTCGCTTTTCAGGAACTAGAGACCAATGCCCCTCTTGCTACCACAATTTTGAACCTCTAGAGATGCACTTTTGCTCGAATCCGCTAGGTGGCAGTCTATCCCTATGTTTGTAACACGTATAATGTTACCAACCTACCTGCATTATTCGAAGGAGAATAGATCTCTGCTATGATTGGTCGATAGTAAAGGTCACGGCCTGCCCACCTGGTATTTAACCTGGTCACACGCAGCGAGACCTCAGAGCGTCTTCGGATATTTGTGAATACAGTTATTATTATTGAGAGAGAGAGAGAGAGATAGAGAGAGATAGATAGAGAGAGATTAGCGTTTTGATTTGATTTTGACCGTTGAGCATTGATAGTATTTCCTAGTATTTCATTAGTAGTAGTGGTAATATATATTTTTTATTTGTAATACTTGTATTTTTTTGTAGTCGAAGGTAATAGTAGTTGCAGTACTTTTAGCTATAGTACAGCACTTTTAGAAAGTGCTTAGTCGTGTTAGATAGTAACACTAGTTGTTAGTAGTTGTTTCATAGCCTTTTATAGTCATAGTTTCAGAGTAGGTATTCACTATGAAACGGATCCGAAAGACCAAAGGCAAAGCTGGTTCAAAACCGGATAAGAATCGTCAGACCACACTCCCGTTCGTCCAAGCCCCGGGAACTCCGGTAGCTGGGCCGAGGCATGAGCCTCCACCAGCGCAGAGTGCGGGGCCTAGCAGTCCTCGGCCTCCGGCCAGGGCCATGAGGAAGAGGATCGCCAAAACCCAGCACCCAGCTCGGATGATTCCGACGTTGTGGAGGAGGAGGAGGAGGAGGAGTGGATTCCAGGTAAGATTATAATTTCAATTCAATAAATGTTTCCACGTGCGTTTAGTCTGAACGCATTACATCGATGTCATCGGCTCATATGTGGCTATTTGTATATTGTCCCGTACATTCATACATTGTATTTCAATTTACTGTAAACGCGGCGTGTGCATGATGTATATGATTTATAATTTCAATTCAATAAATGTTTCCACGTGCATGCGTCACTCTGAACGCATTACATCGATGTATCATGCGTGTCAAGCTAGATTGTATATTGAATGTCTCGTTATTTGCTAGTGTATATTATACATGATGTTTGTCGTTATTTCCTCGTCTGAGCAAAATGTTTGTAGATGCGTTTCAAGCTAATGTAGGCCTGTGTACCGTGGATGCTGTCGAAAACGCGATCTGGCTCAAACGGTAATTTTTTATTTATTTTAGGCAGATCCCAGGATGGAGTGTGGCCCCATAATCGCAGAATTGCAGGTAAAAAAAGTACATTTTGTCCTAGATTGTAATCATGGGGGAAGGGTAATCGTAGACCTTGATGTACCGGCACCGTGTGATTAGCCAGGTGTGATGATAATGGCTTTGATCTGTGTGTGTGAGTCAGAGTCTGTTTCAGTTCTCTCTCTCTCTCTATCTATCTCTCTCTCTCTCTAGCCAGTGTATAGATGTGATGGGGGTTGGGGTGTGATGCTAATGGTTTTGATCTGTGTGTTAGTCAGAGTCTGTTTCAGCTCTCTCTATCTCTCTCTCTCTCTCTCTCTCTCTCTCATTCATGATATGCAATACAGATATTATAAGGATTTTTTTTTTATTACGTTGTATGCCTATATTTCTTTTTACAATTACTGTATATATATTAGGGATGTCCCGATCCGATCACGTGATCGGGGCTGATCACATGATTTTCTGAAGATCGGGATCGACAAAAAATAAATAGAAAATTGATTTTCTCTTTTTTTTACTTTTTTTTTTTTTATTCAACAAACATGACCATGTTCACGTTTTAAACTCATACTGAGGCCTTAGTTTTGGTTTTAAATTGCATATCATCATTCATTTATTTATTGTCACACAGAGCAGAAGAATTTTGCCAAAACAAACGCATTTCCTTTGATTTAATATACATCAAATGATTTATGTCAAGGATTGCAATGCCTCGCTTGAATGAAGTTAACTTTTCACCTGGATAACGTCAACATTCAGGGTGAATGTAATGTGAGAAATTGGGATACAGTTATTATTTTTTTTGATCGGATCGGGAAAGATCGGTATCGGTAGATACTCAAAATCACATGATCGGGATCGGATCGGGAGCAAAAAAATGTGATCGGGACATCCCTAATATATATAGCCTCAATGTCACACACTTACTGCATAAATAGATCAACATAGCAATACTATATATAGGCATATCCAACGGAAATCAAAATATCTATATAAAAAGCAGCCATTTACCAAAATATCCATAGAACCTGTACTGCATTTCATAAATCATAAACAATAGGTGGTTGTCGTTATTTGCTCATTTCTATATTGTATAATTGCATATATATATATATATATATATATATGCAATGTATACAATATAGAAATATCTATATGCAATATAGAAATGAGCAGAAACAACCTAAATTACGATTTTACCCTAACAACTACGACAACATTTTTGACAGTATACAATATATAACCCATACTCAGCTGTTTGTGATGAATTTACCTGTGTATCATGGTGTAGTCGTCCGACACGTATTCTGACACTACCTGTACCCCCCCCCCCCCTTTCCCATGCTGCTATGATGCCTGAATTTCACAAGGGGATCAATAAAGGAATGTCTCATCTTATTTTTGCATTGCATTATAATGTATTCTGTATATTCTAATCTAAGACACACAAGTTATAAAAAAGCATTGCATTCTGTATATAATAAACACTTGACACTTGATGAAGTGGAAATGTATTTACTTCAGATAAAACGCCATTGAGTTTGTGCCTCAGAACACACATGTAAAGAACATTCGTTTTGACCAAAATATCCATATAACCTTTACTGCATTTCATAAATCATATATTAGTCTCTCTCTCTCTCTCTCTCTCTCTCTCTCTCTCTCTCTCTCTCAAAAATCTGACTTGACTGTTTTTTATTGCAGATTCCGACACAGACTCTGTTGATGAGGGTGCTATGGATGACATGGAATCAGACAACGAATCCGATGTCAATGTGGCCGCGAGATCAGGGACAAGGCCTTGTACTCCATGCATTGTGACAAAGCTGACCGTTCCTTGTTATTTCAGAGAGAGGCCCAGCTTCTGAGGCAGAGGAGGAGGAGGAAGAAGATGTCCCTTCTAAGCAGAGGGGTAAGTTAGGCATCACTATCTCACACTAACTCATTCACTCACACACGTTTCTAACTATGTATTATATGAATGTATGTCTACAGTATAGGGTGTACATGTACATAGTATACTAGTTAGTTATTGTAATCATTTTCATTTTCAAATCATTTTCATAATTTACAGGCCAGGGCAAAGGCCGGGGCAGAGGCCGTAGAAGCAGGTCAGCTCCTCGTGGGAGCCAGGATGAGTGGAGCTCTGTCAATTTCGTGCCAACAGAGATTGCCTTCGATGCAGAGCCAGGACCATGCCTCCCACAAGCCGGCTGCAATGTGGACGAAGCCTTGCATCACGTGTCCCCTCCGGTACTCGAGGAGGCAGCCGTCGCATCTTTTCACCTGCACAGCGCGATCTCTCAGCGGCGAGGGTCTGCGTGGGAGGGACACGCCGCCCCCGTCGCTTCCTGATTCTACTGCGCAGGCGCACCAACCGACCTGTAGGAGTCGCTGTCCACAACGTCCGATCCCCACCAACCAGCTTCCCACCCCCTAATACTGCCAATTGTATTAGTATGAACGACCAGCCAAGCTGGTAGCAATGCCGAGAGCTGGGCTCGAAGCCTCGAACCCAGCATATCCTGCGTTGGTAACGAGCGCCTTGCCCACTGCGCCACCTAGCCGCCCGCCAGATTAAATTTTTTTAATATAATTTAGACTTAATAATGTATTCCCATCCCACGTCATTCTCACCTTCCTCTTTTTCACTTTCTGCCTCACCTTCCTCTTCTTTACCCCTTTCATCCTCTGAGTTCACCCCCCCTCTCTTCTCTTCCTCTGCTGCAAGTCCACTATGTGAGCTCCAGTCTTCATGGCTCTCATCGTCTTCCTCCTCATCCTCCTCCTCCGACGACTATATATAAAAATATATACAGCCAATGTCTGCATCAAGCAAGAACACTGCAACAAGCCAGCAAAATACTATATCTGTGTTGGGGAAAATACTATATCTGTGTTGGGGAAAATACTATATCTATGTTGGGGAAAATACTATATCTGTGTTGGGGAAAATACTATATCTATGTTGGGGAAAATACTATATCTATGTTGGGGAAAATACTATATCTATGTTGAGGAAAATACTATATCTATGTTGGGGAAGATACTATATCTATGTTGGGGGAAATACTATATCTATGTTGGGGAAGATACTATATGTTGGGGAACATACTGATGTCCTTATTCTCTCAGTTAGTTTAGTACAGTATGTGTACAGATGTAGTGAAGATATCTGTTTTCTCAGTTAATTTAATGTGTACAGATGTAGTGAAGGTGTCTGTTCTCTCAGTTAGTTTACTATGTGTACAGATGAAGTAAAGATATATGTTCTCTCAGGTAGTTTACTATGTGAACAGATGTAGTGGATAATAGATGTCTCTGTTCTCTCAGTTAGTTTACTATGTGTACAGATGAAGTAAAGATATATGTTCTCTCAGGTAGTTTACTATGTGAACAGATGTAGTGAAGATGTCTCTGTTCTCTCTGTTAGTTTACTATGTGTACAGAATAGATGTAGTGAAGATGTCTCTGTTCTCTCAGTTAGTTTACTATGTGTACAGATGTAGTGAAGATGTCTCTGTTCTCTCAGTTAGTTTACTATGTGTACAGATGTAGTGAAGATGTCTCTGTTCTCTCAGTAAGTTTACTATGTGTACAGATGTAGTGAAGATATATGTTCTCTCAGTTAGTTTACTATGTGTACAGATGTAGTGAAGATGTCTCTGTCCAGAGCATATTGTACAACACTCTATACTGCACTCAAACTACAAAAAAGCAAGCTTAGAGAAACAAGTAGCTTAGAATGATGTCATGGTAATATTACTTAAAGGGGCTATGTATTGCTAGAGAGAGAGAGAGAGAGAGAGAGAGAGAGAGAGAGAAAAAAAAAAAAAAAAAAAAAACAGCCCCCCTCTCTCCCTCCCTTCCTCTCTCTTCCTTTCTCTCCCTCTCGGCTCATGAGAGTTCGCGGCAGCTTGTGTTTTTTTTTCTTTCTTTCTTTCCACTCGCTGTCTAGTCTAGGTAGAATGGGGGCGGGCATTAGCTCCAACCACAGAGCCAATCGCATCACCCAGCGGCCGTATGACGCATATTGGCCGTTCAAAAAAAAATGACCTGATTTACTGCAGGACGAAAGGGGCTGGGCTGAATCTGAGCAATCCGCCAATATGGTATTTAGACACTAAAACACATTGATACAAACTCCTATTACTATAATACAATGATAGAGACTGAAAAATGACATTTATAATACATAGCCCCTTTAAGAGGGTCAGATGGTGTAGTGCAAGTAAGATGTTTGTGGCTGCAGGACTTCCTCCCCAAGCTGCCTTAAGAAATCGTATACATTCGTTTGTCTGGTAAATTACTCTGTAAATGAGCTCATCTCGGTTTTGTCCTTCAATCCCAGCAGTGGAAGTTCAAGTTCAAGTTTCTTTATTAGTTGTGTCATACAGAAGTACAGAATACTTTTATATAAAATGCTTCTTTCTGTTTTGCTCCAGAGATTGTGCTAGACAAAAACAAGGGTAACACTTTATAATAACACTCAGTTATAAGACCTTTATAAGGTATTTGTAGATAATGAACTAATCATGAACAAATCATTTATATACATTCGTAAATTATTATTAAATCATTTATAACTATATTTGTATAACATTTACAAATTAGTTCTACATTATTTATAACTCATTAACAACATTGTTTGTACTTGATTTTTTTCATCATTAAATAATGTTGTTTAATGTGTAGTAACACATTTGTAGATGCTTTGAAAAATGGGTATGAAAAAACAACTATACTGTACCTCCATTTATTTGTTCATGTTCAAGAAATTACACGTTAAGACATTCATAAAACATCTATAAATCATTTGCAGATGCTATTGTGTGCCCTAATCTAAAGTGAAGCCTATTCATCATGAACAAATGTCTAATAGTTTGTTTATTTGTGGACTTTTATGAATACACTCAAAGCAATTACCAGACTTGTCTTTTCATGTTTAACAAATGATTTGTTAAGACATTCATAAAACATCTATAAATCATTTGCAGGTGCTATTATGTGCCCTAATCTGAAGTGAAGACTATTCATCATTCATTCATCATCAACAAATGTCTAATAGTTTGTTAAATATTTGTTGACTTTTTCATCACGTTACAAATGTTGTAGACAGCTTTCGGATCCACCCTTCTTTGTGACATAAAACAGTGACAGAATTAGGGTTATAGATAAATGCAAATGATAAATGATTTATAGATGTTTTGTGAATGTCTTAACAAATCATTTGTTAAACATGAAAATACAAGTCTGGTAATTGCTTTGAGTGTATTCATAAAAGTCCACAAATAAACAAACGATTAGACATTTGTTAATGATGAATAGGCTTCACTTTAGATTAGGGCACACAATAGCATCTGCAAATGATTTATAGATGTTTTATGAATGTCTTAACAAACCATTTGTTGAACAAATAAATGGAGGTACAGTATAGTCGTTTTTTCATATCCATTTTTCAAAGCATACTTACTACACATTAAACAACATTATTTAATGATGAACAAATCAAGTACAAACAATGTTGTTAATGAGTTATAAATAATGTAGAACTAATTTATAAATGTTATACAAATAGTTATAAATGATTTAATAATAATCTACAAATGTATATAAATGATTTGTTCATGATTAGTTCATTATCTACAAATACCTTATAAAAGGTCTTATAACTGAGTGTTACCTAGATGGGTATAAAAAGTATAGTAAGTAGGGATGCTCGATATTGGCTTTTTTACCGATACCGATATTCCGATATTGTCCAACTCTTAATTTCCGATACCGATATCAACCGATATCAACCGATACCGATATATGCAGGGTTTCCCCGTCCAAAAAACTGAATAATTTCAGGTAACTAATAATTTCACTGGATATATATATAACAAATATTGTTATTGTTTTTTATTTTTTTTAAACCGATACCGATATTTTCCGATATCACATTTTACTGCCGATATCGGCCGATAATATCGGTCGGCCGATAATATTGGACATCCCTAATAGTAAGTATAAAATAGAAGTCAAGTACGTAGACAAAAAGTGTTCAATATATACATATATACAATGTACAATGCAGAGTAGAAAAGTAACTGAGTTACAATACAATATACTATACAGTACAATGCAGAAATGGGATGAGGTACAATTTAGGTACAATTTACAGTAAGATGCGGTATGGGTTGTAGTGCAAATTCTTTGCCAATAAATATAAAGTGTGTTTAGGTGTTGTAAAGTGGGTGCAGCAGTGAGTTGTTTGTTTAAAGTGAGTGTGTGCCTGTGGATGTGTGTGCTGTGAGTGCATTTGATGGTTGTTACGATTGTTCATTGTTCAAACCTTGTTCATTGAGCATCCTGATGGCCTGGGGATAGAAGCTCCTTCTGAGTCTCTCTGTGCTTGCCATGAGACTCCGGTATCGCTTGCCTGACCGCAGCAGTTCAAAGAGGCAGTTGTTTGGGTGGCTGGAGTCTTTGATTATTCTCTTCGCCTTGCCCATGCACCGCTTGTTGTAAATGTTCTGGAGAGTGGGAAGCCCCCCTCCAATTGCTGCGGTCTTGTGCAGTGCTATTCCCAAACCAGGAGGTGATATTGCCAGTCAGGATGCTCTCTATTGTGCATGAGTAGAAGTTCTTGAGGATCTTCTGACTCACGTTGAACTTCTTAAGCGCCTAAGGAAGTAGATGCGTTGTCGTGCCTTCTTGATAACACTGTCAATGTGTGTGGTCCATGTCAAGTCCTCGGATATGTGGACTCCGAGGTACTTAAAACTGTTCACTCTCTCAACCGGTGTCCCATCGATGCTGAGGGGGCTGTAGTCCCTGACCCCCGACCTCCTAAAGTCCACAATCATCTCCTTTGTTTTGCTGACGTTCAGGGAGAGGCAGTTCTCTTGACACCATCCCGCTAGAACCTTAACCTTCTCCAGGTAGGCCCTCTCGTCGTTTGCAGAGATCAGGCCCACCACTACTGTGTCGTCAGCAAATTTGATGATTGTGTTGTTGTTCCGCTGTGCCACGCAGTCATGTGTGTACAGGGAGTAAAGGAGGGGACTCAGGACACAGCCCTGGGGGGCCCCTATGTTGAGAGTGATGGATGAGGAGGTGCAGTTGCCTGCTCTCACCACCTGGGGTCTGCCCGTCAGGAAGTCCAAGACCCACTGGCAGAGGTCATAGTTCAAGCCCAGGTCCCTGAGCTTGGCTATGAGTTTGGAGGAGACTATGGTATTGAATGCTGAGCTGTAGTCGATGAACAGCATTCTCACATAGTTCCCCTGCCTCTTGTCCAGGTGTGATGCTGCTGTGTGCAGCACATGGGCTATGGCGTCCTCCATGGAAACAAAGACAGTTGTCTTTATGCAAGACATTAATCTGTATTTTATTTTAAACTGTGATTTTTTTATTGTGCTTTTATATGTAATTTATTCTATGTATTGTCCTGTCTTTTATATGGACCCTGAGTCTGTAATAAAATGTAGATTGATTGACATCCATGAGGTGTTTAGGAATGATATAAATTAAGAACAAAATTACTTTAAAGGGGAACTATTTTACTATTTCTTTCACTATTTGGGCACTTTTACACAATTCCTGTGAGTCTATGGAACACCTCTGTAATATATATATTTTTTTTATTCATTGTTTTGTATTTCTAATCAAGTCCTCAAAAACAGCATTTTTCTACCTCAAGATCTCGAGCCGTTTTGAGCCTGGGCTGCAGGTGCAGGTGCAGGTGCCACTGTGTGCAGCTCATCTTGTATCTCAACATTAACATGCAGCGGTGTCTTTATGACATCACAGATAGGCACATTTTCAGATGACTCAGTTCAGTGAGGGTGAATATTGTGAGAGGAGAATTGGAAGAATGCACCAATATGAGAATTTTGAGACATAGATCATATTAATATAAGTTCACATAGCTAGGAAACAATGCTAAACACTCAAAAATGCCATTTATAAGATAGTTCCCCTTTAAAGAATGTAAATTAAGAGGTAAAATTATCACCTCTGGCAAGCGTGTCCATGTCCAGCAGACCATCCTCGTTGCCACGGGTGATGGGAAGCGTGTGGACGTCTGGACAATCCATTAGGGTTTTCTCTAGACGTTGACACAAAGATCACAAATCCATCAGGGGGACCCTGATGTAAACAAGACGAAAGTCTTTCTCTGGTCTGCATCCCCTTAACAATTGTATGTATTGAGCTGTACTGTACTGTACCCATTCTGCAATCTGTTAATAAACTTTTCAATCAATCAATCAATCATGGTGGACGCAGTGGATTATTTGCCAAAAAACTGAAGGCTAAATTACAGCAGGTTATACAACGGCATGCAAATTTCTCGATTCTGATTGGCTGAAACAGTCCATTTACACGTATGTATCCTTCACAATCCACGCTCCTGGTCCCAGGACCCGCCCACAACTGAATCACATCACTCCGCCGGATCACTCCGTCGGAAAAAACAAGATGGCGGACAATAATCTTTAACAAATGGATATGTTGATAGCTTCATAACGACTAAATATAAAGCGATTCTGTCAAGGGGAATGTGTTAGTATTTTAAACAATGTTGGATGATGTAATTGATGGGTCTTGACTCAATCTAGAACAAAAGAAAAATCGCGGATTGATTGATAGATTAATTGATTGATTTAAATTTCTTCCTTCCTACTTTCCGACTGCAGCGTTCTCTCTCACACTGTCCGACGCTGGCGTACCCACAAACACACACATACACACACACACACACACACACACACACACACATACACACACACACGCACACACACACTGTGACACACACACACACACACACACACACACACGCACACACACACACACACACTCCTGTCTGCAACAGCGGGGGAGTCAGACTGAGAGAGAAGCAGCGCTGTTTTAAGTGAGCATGGTCTATTGAATTGATTGATTGGTTGATTGCTAATTTTATTACTGTACCCCTGGTTTCCAACTGGTTAAGTTTAGGCTAAAAGAAATAAATAAAAAAATAGGGCGAAGAAAACGTTTTTTTCCTATAGGGCAAAGAAAACGTTTTAATAAATTTTCAATCAATCATTCCAATAATACACAGTTGGATGTGTTAGTTGGTTGGATGCACTTCAAGCTGCTTCCACATGAGGCAACTTCTCTCAATCATTCCAATAATACACAGTTGGATGTGTTAGTTTGGTTGGATGCACTTCAAGCTGCTTCCACATGGAGTTGTGGGAACTACTTTTTCTGGCGGATGGTTTTTTCAATAAATCTTCGATTAATGTGTGTTTATTGTATAGAAATAAGGTTGGATGAATCTGGCAGTTGTATAAAAGCTTTACACCACGTGCAGTCGTGATTTGTGACCAATAAACCATGCCTAGGGGGGTCTAACGACCCTCGGCTGCGCCTCGGGCCTAACAACCACCCCTAGGCATGGTTTATTGGTCACAAACCACTCCTGCGTGTGATGTAATGCTTAATTAAGAGAAAAAGATACCTTCATGTCATGGTTCATTATGTACCGAAAATAGCCTAGATCTGCCTAACTTCTTTTTGTTGTAGTGTACTTATGCTGTATAATGACAGCTGATATAACTTCCTAACAAGTTGAAATAACGGTTTGCGACGGGAAAAAAGGAAATGTTAGCTTTAGGCTAGAGCGTGTTTACTTTAGTCTGTCTTACTCTCACTTTTACACTGAACTCTGAGTCTCTCTAGGTAGCCTCCTAGCTCTCCAAACAATGCAACATAAAATATGATTGTTCTAACAGAACAGAACAATCACAAACTGAGAAGTTTTAGTCAAGGTTTAAGCAAACAACACATTGGATATGGGACATGTTACAATATGACTTACCAAGAGCAGATAACTTTGCGTCGTTAAGGTGTGAAAAAGTGTACTGATCCCAGACATGTAGGATAGTTCTATGTACTGATCACAGACATGTAGGATAGTTCTATGTACTGATCACATACATGTAGGATAGTTCTAGTATGTACTGATCACAGACATGTAGGATAGTTCTATGTACTGATCACAGACATGTAGGATAGTTTTATGTACCGACAACAGACATGTAGGATAGTTCTATGTACTGATCAGACATGTAGGATAGTTCTATGTACTGAGTGACCAGACATGTAGGATAGTTCTATGTACTGATCAGACATGTAGGATAGTTCTATGTACTGATCAGACATGTAGGATAGTTCTATGTACTGATCCCATACATGTAGGATAGTTCTATGTACTGATCAGACATGTAGGATAGTTCTATGTACTGATCAGACATGTAGGATAGTTCTATATACTGATCAACATGTAGGATAGTTCTATGTACTGATCAGACATGTAGGATAGTTTTATGTACTGATCAGACATGTAGGATAGTTCTATGTACTGATCAGACATGTAGGATAGTTCTATGTACTGATCAGACATGTAGGATAGTTCTATGTACTGATCAGACATGTAGGATGTATGATGAATTGAAAATGGGGGACCCTGATGTAAACAAGACTAAAGTCTTTCTCTGGTCTGCATCCCCTAACAATTGTATGTATTGAGCTGTACTGTACCCATTCTGCAATCTGTTAATAAACTTTTCAATCAATCAATCAATCAATCAGGATAGTCTGCACTGCGCTTCTAAAACAGCATGATTATAACAAACATTCAAAGTTCTAACTTTGATTTATTTGGGCACATGCATTTATTATTTGTAATATTGTGATTGATGTATTACCTCATTTAATGGGGTGCATTTTACTTGTAACGTGAGTTTTCACAAGTTGAGCAAACTAGCAGCTGGCCGTGTGTTTCTCTTGCATGTTAGCAATCGCCATTTTATCTTTGAGTGGCTGCCGTTACATGTTCACGTTTGGTTTCCCTCACGTTAGGCAACATGTTACAAGAAGAACACGAATAGATGCTGTTTCATTCTGTTCCGTTCGCTAACTTAAAGAATGGACGATGAAAGCATTTGTAGATCACTTACTTGTATCTTTGTTTACGCTATCCGGACAACCGTCAACAGGCTTCATCCACTTCAGCCCTTGTCCCTCCCCTCCACCAACCCGCAGGCTCGCGGGAACAACAGCGTCACGTGCCAGGCCCGGGTTGGTGGAGAGCAGAGTGACAGCCCGGCCGACCAATGAGCCCGATACTAGGGTCGCTACAGTATTTAATGTTTGAGTCTGCAGTAACCTCGTTCCCAGCTTTATCTCGAGAGGTAAGTCTGCAGTGAACTTGACTGCGAGATGCATGTTAAAAGAACACGTGATGATGACTAATACATGACTTTGCTCTATTTTATAACCACACACTGTATCAAACAGATGACAGAATAAAGCTGAGTTCGAGAAGATGTCCATTGTCCAGTGTTTATTTATTTTATTTAATTACAGGCAGTGGTGCGTTATTGAAATCATCTGGGGTGACACGCACCACGTGCATGCGCGCTCCCGGCGCGTGCGCGCGCTCCCGCGAATGCGCATTTAATGTCCCCTCGCTTGGGCACAGACCAAAGACAGTGCCTAATTCGCCTCTACGAATGGAATGTAACACGTCTTCACAATAAGTTAGGTGTGAATGTGTCTGAGAACGTATTTAACACACCTGACGACCGGCGCTATTGATATGCAAATAGCGCGTGAGGTTACACACCGTGCTACCCAGTCCCATGAACAACGCATGCCTGATTACAGGGCTGGGTAGCTACCTAGCTTTGTGTTAAACATACTGTTAGATCATATCCACTGGTGCAAAACATATGCCAACGCTAGCGACCATAATGCCCGCTAGCATATTAGCTTTCTTGCTGATGACAACAAAGCTAGTTCCAGTAATTTCAGTACACAGCTTTCTCCACTGACTCCAGATCTGTACTGTCCTCTATACAGAGTATAGTGTCTTCAGTACACAGCTTTCTCCACTGACTCCAGATCTGTACTGTCCCCTATACAGAGTATAGTAACTTCAATACACAGCTTTCTCCACTGACTCCAGATCTGTACTGTCCCCTATACAGAGTATAGTAACTTCAATACACAGCTTTCTCCACTGACTCCAGATCTGTACTGTCCCCTATACAGAGTATAGTAACTTCAGTACACAGCTTTCTCCACTGACTCCAGGTCTCTACCGTCCTCTTTGCAGACACATGACCCTGGAGCCGGGTTGTAAACGGCTTCATCACCGCAGTAACAACCTGGAGGAGCTGTGGAAGCTTCAGCTGCTGCCTCAGGATGTCGGTCTTCTGCCCTCGGTGTCATTTCATGAAGACGGGGACAGAAAGGACCGATCTGGAGACTGGAGACGAGACAGCAGCACATCCACCTATCTGACCTCTGGAGTCCTATCACTCACACACACAATGGGGTTTAATGATATTTTAATTTGTGTGAACTTCTAATGTACAGTATTTCTAATGTACCTACTGCTCTCACTGTCTATAACTGCCCTACACTGTAATCATAATCATAACTACCCACCTCATACTATAGTCTACCCATATACTCTGTATGATAGCATGTACAATAGTGCTGTACATACTATATATATTTATCACATATATCTATATATATATCCATATGTCTGTATATACCTGCATATAATTCTTCTGTATACCTAAACACCTGCATATAACTATGATAGCATGTACTATAGTGCTGTATACCATATATATATATTTATATATATATCCATATCTGTTTGTATATACCTGCATATAATCCTTCTGTATACCTACTTAAACACCTGCATATAACTATGATATCATGTACTATAGTGCTGTATATACCATATATATATTTATCACATAATCAATATAGATCCATATCTGTCTGTATATACCTGCATATAATCCTTCTGTATACCTACTAAAACACCTGCATATAACTGTATAATAGCATGTACATTAACCATAGATCCATTAGCACTTTGGGATCCTAGTGAACGAAAAGTGCACTACAAATATAATTTATTATTATTATTATGATGAGTTCTCAATGGGAGCAGAGGTGCAGCGATGCTGCTGAGACATTTAACTAGTTTATTAAACGTGTTTGGTGAAAAAATAAACCAAACAGATTGTTAATAAATATAGAATAAACATTTTAAAGTGTTAAGACACGGTCTATGCCCACGGTTGTGAAGTCTGATGGCTGCTGGCACGAAGGACTGGCCGAGGTGGTTAGGGGAGTGTCGGGGGGGTATGAGTGTGGCTGAACGTGCTCTTCTTGGCTAGCTCCTCATAGAGGGGGTGGGAGGGGTTCTCCAGGATAGCGGCCAGCTTCCTTCTTCTCATCCTCCTCTCTGCCACCACCTCTAGTTTGACCAGCTCGAAAAAGGTCTATTCACATAGCTGTTGTTTTTCCAGTCTCTCTCTCTCTTTTTCCATGCATGTGTGGAAACAGAATCCCCTCTCTCTACTCACCAACTACATAATAGTTTCTCTCTCTACTCATTCTAGAGATCAGTTTCTCTCTACTCATAGATATCATAGTATCTCTCTGCTCACTCTAGAGATCATAGTATCTCTCTGCTCACTCTAGAGATCATAGTATCTCTCTCTGCTCACTCAAGAGATCATAGTATCTCTCTGCTCACTCTAGAGATCATAGTATCTCTCTACTCACTCTAGAGATCATAGTATCTCTCTGCTCACTCTAGAGATCATAGTATCTCTCTGCTCACTCTAGAGATCATAGTATCTCTCTCTGCTCACTCTAGAGATCATAGTATCTCTCTCTGCTCACTCAAGAGATCATAGTATCTCTCTGCTCACTCTAGAGATCATAGTATCTCTCTCTGCTCACTCTAGAGATCATAGTATCTCTCTCTGCTCACTCTAGAGATCATAGTATCTCTCTCTGCTCACTCTAGAGATCATAGTATCTCTCTCTGCTCACTCTAGAGATCATAGTATCTCTCTCTGCTCACTCTAGAGATCATAGTATCTCTCTCCACAAGTACCAAGTGTTATCACTTCATCCACTCCAATGCAGTGTTTCTCCCGTTAAGCTAGCACAGCACCTCCCTCTCTCTGAGCTTCCCCCCATTAACTCTGATGGTAGCCAGTTTAAAAAGAGCTACAAGAACATGATTCTCACCAGTAGGTACAAACATGAATCAGTTTAAAAAGAGCTGACGACATGATTCTCACCAGTAGGTACAAACATGAACCAGTTTAAAAAAGAGCTGACGACATGATTGTCACCAGTAGGTACAAACATGAACCAGTTTAAAAAAAGAGCTGACGACATGATTCTCACCTGTAGGTACAAACATGAACCAGTTTAAAAAAGAGCTATAAGGACATGATTCTCACCTGTAGGTACAAACATGAACCAGTTTAAAAAAGAGCTATGAGGACAGGATTCTCACCAGGTACCAGGATGAAGAAGGGCTTCGACAATCACCAGGGCCCTCATTCATCGTGTGCGTAGAACATGTTCTATTTCCACACGTAAGCACAGAATTTAGAATGAGTGTACGCACAGGAAAGTCGGGATTCATCAACCGTGCGTACGCAGGTCCTATGCTCCTCCGTGTTGATGAATACCACTTTGTTCTACCGTCAATGCTCGTGCATGATTATCCATACATATCCATTCTCTTCGGTTCAAATAACAAACTCAGCAAAACAGACGGCTTCTCAGTTACAGTGGGTGACAATATTGTCACAAGGAAAGATGAAATTACCTACCTGGGTTCCATCCTAGAGGCTAATCTTTCCTGTGACAAAATGGCATCCAATGTAATAAAAAAAGTCAATCAACGAACTCGATTCTTGTACCGGATCTCCTCCCTGGTAAACAAGAATACCCTGAAGACTCTGGCAGGAGCACTCATTCAAGGGTACTACGACTATGCTTGCACCTCATGGTACCAAAGCACCTCAAAGGCACTAAAAACCAAATTACAAACATCTCAAAACAAACTAGTCAGACTACTGCTTGACCTGACTCCTAGAACCCACCTCACCCCTGCACACTTTGCCAACCTAGGATGGCTTAGAGTAGACGACAGAGTACAGCAACTTGCAATGGGCCTGGTCTACAAGATACACTACACGACCAAGGTACCCATGTACATGTCAAAATACTTCCCAAAGGTCAGTGAATACCACGATCACAACACCAGAGGGAGCTCCACAAATCATGTAAAACCCAGATTCGGCTCAAACAAGGGACTAAACACGTTTCGCAATTATGCCACAACAATGTGGAACGCCCTACCCAAAGCTGTAAAGGAATGTAAATCACTACCCACCTTCAAAAACACTCTCAAAGAACACCTACGGGAGACTGCAATTCAAAACTGGCCCCTACAAATGTCCTAACCCAGTTGTACAATAAAGACCAAGCATGGCTATTCCAATGTACAGCCCCACCCCACCTACCCAACCTCCTCCAATGTACAGTTTCCATGTCAAATGTATGTCAGTATTCCAATGTACAGTGTCCCCCCCCCCTACCCAACCCCCCCCCCACCTCCAATGTACAGCCCCACCCCACCTACCCAACCTCCCCCAATGCACAGTTTCTATGTCAAATGTATATACTCTTCTTCTGGATTTTTTTAGTATCACAAACAGTACTGTATTTGAAAATCTGGTATGTCATAAATGTATAGATGTAGCAGTACTGTCTATTTGTATGTCATGTGTGTCATATGATGAATTGAAAATGGGGGACCCTGATGGAAACAAGACGAAAGTCTTTCTCAGGTCTGCATCCTCTTAACAATTGTATGTATTGAGCTGTACTGTACTGTACCCATTCTGCAATCTGTTAATAAACTTTTCAATCAATCAATCAATCAGTCATGAAAGTGAGGAAACACCCCCCATGGGATGTGAAATAATGGACTGACCCGAGCGGAACTCTGAGAAACTTCACGGAGATTGTTCAATGTTCACTGCTGTCGAACCAAGAAGACACTATCGCGTATTATGGGATAAATAAAAGGCGGACTTGTAAACGGTGATGTCAGATATCAACGGCTCCCTAAGACCATTGCTGCAATTCTGCCTGGACAGCTCAAAATACTAATAAAGACCGTTCGTTGACCAGTTTGGCGTTGGTTGTGTGTCATTATAACCGTGCTGTAATATGAATGCCTTTATTAGTTGTGTTCGATTGGCTATATGATTTTTAGAGGCATCTATTTTGATGTCAGTATTGGGTAGCCTATATAAACAATAATACGAGAGTGTAACTGAGGGGTACAATTCCCTGACTGTATTACTAGATATGATACTTACTACCACTACCTTTGTACTTAATATTCGGCCACCCAGTACACGGCATAAATATATTATCATGAACACTCTCACGTAGATGAAACGGATCCAACACAAATGTACGAATTAGAAACAGGTCTTTATTTCCTACACAGCGATGGTGTGTAGAATAAGCACTTAATCACTTAATTACATTTATGAATTGAAATAGTATGCACTTTTATGGCAAGGAGTATTCGTCGGTATATCAATAGATAATGTCCAATCTCTGAAGGCGCAGGTGGTAAATATACGACCTGGAATAGTTAAGGAATAACAGCAATGATACTTTAATGATTATAGGCTGGATACACTAGAGGGGGTTAATCCGGTCGCTTGTAAGCCGACAGGAGTAGGAGGGGGGGGGGGGTAGAATCCAGCTGCCTCGTCCGGCCAAGGGTATCCCAGGTGAACCCACTGTAGTGCCGTTCAATGCGCCGGCGATCCTTGGACCACAGATGAAAGCAGGTGGACTCTTTGTGGGCCGGCTCTCTCCGGTCCACGGGGGAGAGATGTGGAGAGACCTCGTCTTGCAGAGCGTCTCCTCACCTTGCGTCCTCTCCAGGGGGGGGGGTTCCAACACACGGTAGTGTCGGGGGTCTTTATCCATAGAATAATCAAAGTATCCAAAGCATAATCCGTGCCTGGGAAGGCGGGCTGTCGTCGGTAGAATAATCCGGTATACAGGTCCACTCGCTCGTCGGCTCTGGGGCTCCTCGGGTGCAGCTTCACATAGGGTCAACCACCCTGGGTAAGCAGCCAGTTCTCTGCCCGAAACGATGGGGTACTGACTACGGTAGTATTCTCACCGCACGAAGCACTATATATCAACAGACTATTATTAGCTTAATAGACTACGTCCAACTCGACGATATAGTGCCAAATATGACTATTCAAATATTAATATACACGATGTCTCAATACCGATGGTAGGCCGAACTTGGCCTTACTCCCACACGTGGCATCGCGGGGAGGCTTTACGTCTGTGACTCTATTGGAGGGTAAGAAACTGGACTGAAAAGAAAGTCCTACTTTAGTAGCGCAGTATATATACGCACTATGAACAAATAGTCCCATTAGTGGTGCGGTAGCCAAATTCCTACGCGGAACTAGGACTTGTTCGTACATGTCGAGCGGTACGTTTGAACTGGGTCTGAGGGGTATGGCAGCCTGGCACCAAGGTCTCGACCAATAGTAGAATGGAGACTATTATGGGATGTTCAGTAGGCTAGAATGGATATTCAATGCATATTGTACAAGGAATATACAAGGGATATCAGGGAATATTAGAGAATATACAAATACAATTAAATATATATATATAAATAAATATATATATTCGGTTTAATCTGGCCCTTCACAACAGCCACCCCCTGAATAGGTCCCAGACCTAATCAGTTAAACGGAGACAGATTAATCGCGTTGTCTATTTACACATAAGGGTTTGCTGTAGGGGTCAGTCAACTTCACAAAGTCATAGGGTTGTAGGGTCATGGTCATCATCGATTGTGTCTGGGAGTCGAGGCAGTTCTATGAGCCTTGCCACGGGACGGGTGTAAGTGCGACCCTGGACGAGCACTTCAGCTGCTCGGACCTTGCCGTCGGCACCGGTGATCACTTTGCTTACGCGGCCGGCCGGCCACATAGCTCTGGGCAGTGATTGATCAATAATCATGACGACTGTTCCTTCTGTCAAATTGTCTCTCTCCTTTACCCACTTCTGGCGGGTCTGTAGAGACGGTAGGTAGTGCAGTAGGAAACTGTTCCAAAACTTGTCGGCTAATACTTGGCTGTACCTCCACATTCGTCGGCCGTTCGCTTCTTCAGGCCGGTACATTGTCTGGGGTAATGTGGGATCTAGCCGCCCCATCAGGAGTGTGTTGGGGGTAACTGGGTCGATATCCGCCACATCACTGGAGACATATCCGAGGGGCTTCGAGTTAAGTACTCCCTCAATCTCCGTGAGGACTGTCATTAGGACTTCTTCCGCCACAGTCTGGGCCCCAAGTACTGCGTACAGGGCTGTCTTTATGGAGCGCACTTCTCGTTCCCAAGTGCCACCGAAGTGGGGTGCGTTTGGGGGGTTGAATTGGAAATCAACCTGTGCTGGAGCGAGGTGGGTCTTAAGTTCTGGGCCCATAGCTTGGAAGCTCTCTCTCAGCTCTCTTTCGCCGCCTTTAAAGTTTGTCCCATGATCGGACAATAGGGTAGACGGTCTTCCTTTCCGTGATATGAATCTACGGAAGGCCATAAGGAATGAGTCTGTGCTCATGGTCGGGAGAAGCTCGATGTGTATCGCTCTGGTGGTCATGCATTTGAATACAATACCCCACCGCTTCTCGGTTCCTCTTCCTTTCTTTATGTGCAGCGGGCCAAAGCAGTCCATACCCGTTGAGTGGAATGGCTTGTCACCGATTCGGAGGCGACATGGAGGAAGGTCAGCCATCCTTGGTATGCTGGGCTGCGCGCGCCACTTGCGGCAGTCTAGACATGTTCGTTGGAAGCGTCGTACCGCCTCTCTTCCTTGTAGGATCCAGTAACGACGTCTGATTTCCGCGAAGACTCTTTCTGCTCCTGCGTGATGTACATCCTCATCGTATTTCTTTATAATCAGCTCTGTGACCTTGTGTCGGCTGTTCAATACGATCGGGTATTTAATGTCATCCGGTAGATTGGGGGCTCTGCGTAGGCGACCACCCACTCTGATGAGGGTATGAGCGTCGCTCTCGGGGGCCAGGTGAATTAATCTGCTGTCGGATGGGACGGGCTTTCCTCCCTGTAGACAGGCCAATTCATCGGGGAACGAGTCTATCTGGGCTCGCTGCAGTAGAAGCAATTCTGCTTCCTCGTAGTTAGCCGCTGACATATCAGCGGGGGACTTGCACTCCGGGTGGTACCGCAGGAATGTTCTTTGTTGTGCACTCTCTATGGACGTGCAATCGTTTATGTTAGGGTCGGTGGAGGCTACGGTGCTCAATCCACAGAACACAGACTTCTTAATTTCCACCTCCTCTGGACTTGCTTCCCTCGGGATAGGCATGGGCCACTGTCCTTCCGGGAGTCTTAGGAATGCGGGGCCGTCACTGTAGACATTGCGACGGGTGAGGTCATCCAGGGGCATCCCCCGGGTGATGACGTCAGCTGGGTTCTGTTTTGTATCAACGTAGCGCCACTCTGTTTCTCCGGTTAACTCTTCGGTTAAGTCTTGAATCTCGGTGACTCTGACTCCCACGAAGACTTTGTACTTGCATGAGTCCGATTTGATCCAGGCGAGTACCGTCGTGGAATCTGACCACAGGATTGTTCTAGACACCGGTATGGTGAGCTCACGTTGGATGAGCGTGGCTAGGTGCGCTCCGGCTAGGGCTGCGCAGAGCTCTAGACGTGGGATAGATTGTTGCTTGCGTGGGGCTATTCTCGAGCGGGCGAGGACAAATGCTGTGTAGATCTCTCCCCCTTGGTCTTAGGCCCGCAAGTAGGCTACTGATCCGTATGCGACCTCTGAGGCGTCACTGAAGACGTGTAAGTCCATTTTACATGTCTCTGGCCTCACCGTGGGTGGGAAGTAGCTTCGGCGCATATTAACGCCTGGGAGTGAGTGGAGCTCCATCTCCCACTCTCTCCAGGTGGATGCAAGGTGTGCGGGAATGGGGTCGTCCCAGCCCTGGTCCTTGTCCCACAATGCTCGTACAATCATTTTTGCCCTGGTGGTGTACGGTAGAATACATCCTAGCGGGTCATATTGTCGGGCGAGTGTTGTGTACACACTCCATCTGGTGGTCGGCGCCGCCGCCGGCCTTCCCTGCTCCGTAGTCAGGGGCTTGTGTCTGTAGTGAAGCGAATCTGTTTTGAATCGCCACACCAATCCCAGGGTCATCTCCTGGGCTTCTCCCGGGATTGTAGCCATCCAGGTCTCGCTGCTGGCTGCCTTGTCCTCGGAGGAGAGGCTGCGCAGTACTTGCGGATCGCTGCTGGCCCACTGCCTGAGATCAAAGCCGCCTTTGATCAATGAGACGCGGAGTTTAATCAGGAGAGCCTCGGCTTCTTCCTGGGTTGAAAGGCTTTGTAGACAGTTGTCTACGTAGAAGCTGTTCTTTACGCTGCGTCGGACCTCTTCGTCCGCTGCTGGGTCCTCTGCTACATGTTTCTGTAGTGCAAATGTCGCACAGCAGGGGCTGCACGTCGTTCCGAAGGGGAGGACTTCCCATTGGTAGATGGCTGGGTGCTCATCTCCTGGCTTCTCTCTCCATAGGAACCGTAACAGGGGCTTGTCCGCCTCTACTAATCTCACCTGCAGGAACATTCCTTTAATGTCCCCGCTGATGGCCACCTTTTCCTGGCGGAAGCGGAGTAGAACGCCGAGTAGGGAGGGGCCGAGTGTGGGACCGGGCAGTAACTCTTTATTCAGATTTTGGGATCCGATCTGGTAGCTGCAGTTAAATACTATGCGGTCTTTACCGTTGTGATGGACCTTGTGGTGGGGCACGTACCACGATTCAATGGTCTGGTCAGCCTCTTTAATGTCCATCTTTGTGACGTGTCCCGCTGTGATGAGCTTCTCAATCTCAGCGCGGTATACACTCTCTTGGGCGGGGTTCTTGGCTAAGCGCCGCTCCGTGTTCAGCAGGTACCGTTCTATGGCGTCTGTCTTGGCGTGGAAAGTAGGCATTCCTTCTCGCCGCAGGAGTGGCGTGGCGTATCTCAACACGCCGTTGACCGGGACTCTCTTGGTCCCTGTCTCGAGGAGGTGAATGGCGTAAATGTCATCTTTAGAGCGAATGTCTTTCTTTCCATTCTTAAAGGGCATTTGTTCCAAGCTCCATAGCCGCTCTACGTGTTGCAGGAGTGCGGTTTCTCCCTCTGTGACTCGGGAGTGGAGACATCTAGTGGCTGTACTTCGGTTGAGAGATTTGGCGAGCGGGCCTTGGAGAGTCCATCCCAAACGGGTCTCGACTGCTGCAGGACAGCCTCGGGGTCCGGTATGAACCCGGTCTATCGGGACAATGAGGTCTGCATGGTCGGAGCCTATCAACAGGGTCGGCATAGCATTGTCTATGAGCGGGATCGGTAACTTGCGCAGATGTGCATATTTCTCCATCAGCTTGGCGACGGGGTATGTGTACCGCGACAGTCCTATTTCTTGGCTGGTGAAAGCGTCTGCAATCTGGTACCGTCGCTCAGGCTGGCCGCTTGCTGCGATAGAGAATGAGACATTCTCGCCCTTTATCGTCTTCAAATCTCGTCTTATTGTCCGAATTGTCATTTGGGTTTCGCTTCCCCGCAGCCCTAGCTGGGCCGCAGCGGAGGCGAGCAGCAGGGTCTTCTCTGACCCGTCATCGAGGACGGCGTAAGTGTCCAGGACTTTATTCTGGTAGCTTAGTGTCACACGCACTACTTTTAGGAGTACTCGGGCTCCACTGCTGCTGGCGGGATCGATGTACATGACGCTCGCTTTGCGGCTGGATGGTGCAGGTGAAGGGCGCCGTCTGTTACTGTCGTGAAGTATGTCCAGATGGGCTCCATCGCACTTGGTGCACCTTTTCTTTAAGCGCATTCGGCTGCCATGTGTGAGCGCGCACAGCGAAAACAGCGCTTGTTGGACTTTATCCATTGACCTGCTTCCTCCGCGTTCAGCTTGGGGAAGGAGTCACATTGCGCTAGCCAGTGTTCTTTCTCACAGTAGGGGCACACTATCTTCCACTTCTCCGTTCTGGAGGGGGTACTGTGGCTCCTGCTGCTCGGTACTGACTCCGATTGGTGCATCACAGTCACCGATCTTCTTCCATCATTTAGTCGTCTGGTTCCTTCTCTGGAGCCAGGGGTGCTCCGTCCAAATGTATCTAGCCGTAGGCTGCTGACTTCTCTCGCCAGGAAGTCTGCTAGATCGAGGAGGTTCGGTTCGGGGCCATTCGGGTCTCTGTGGTCCCTCTGCCGCCTAAAGCGCTCCTGACGAGCGGGCGGCAGCTTCTCCAGAATCCTTTCCACATTTGAGTTGGCGTAAAGTTCATACTTCCCCTTCTCTCTTTGCGCTCCCAACATCCCTACCAGGGACTGCACTCTGATGGACAGGTCGTCCAGTGCTCGATTGTCTATTGCTGGGGGTAAGCGGTCGATGTGTCGGATCTCCTGGATCACGTAATCCCATATGCGCCCATACCTCTGGTCCAATGCTACCAGCGCTGCTGTGTATGGGGTGGTGGAAGTCGCGTAGGCGAGCGCTATATTATGTGCGCGGGGCACCTTTAAGTGCTGCAGTAGGATGGCGTATTTGTGGCGTTCATCCAATACATCCACCAACATGGTCTCCAGACACATGCGGAGTTCTGTATACTGGGCCCGGTTCTCTTGGGTGAAGTCGGGTACCATAGGCGTGCCAATGTATGACGCTGACTGTGGATACATCGGCGAGCGTTGGGGGAGAGGCCTCCTAGGCGAGTCTCCTCCCGCTCCTTGGTATGGGCTGGTACCGGCAGTGTACCATGGCCCGCTTGTCCAGGTGCTGTTCCTCGGTGCGGGTCGTGCGTCGTGCTCACCCGTGTATAGAGTCGGGGGTCTGTAGCGCAGCTCCGCGGGAGTATAGCCTGGGCTGTACCGGACCTCCTGGTCCGGTAGAGTACTGTGCTGTCTTCGGGCGCGGTTCTCCTCCTCTTCCTCTTCGTCTTCAGTTAGGTCATCCAGTGCTTGTAGTCTCTGGTTTAGCCTCTCCACAGGATATGCTGCTCCTTCCCGGTTGCTAGGTCTCGCTTGGACCGGTGGGGGGAGGTGGTCTGTGGGGGGTATAGACCTCGTCTGTTGGTCAAGTTCAGGGTTGTTTACTCGGCTAGGGGATGCCGCCCTGGAGGTGTGTCTAGACGAGTTCCTAAAGCCTCTGGCGGAGGGAGAGGGTGTTGTCCGTCTGATCAGCTGTTCTATTAGTTGCGCTTGCTGTCTGTCGCGCTCTGCGTCCCGTAGAGCACCAGCAGCTGCTCGCTGGCTGTCTGCTCGGTCTCGGGCCACATTCTCTTCCATCTGAATGCGTCTTATTTCCAGGCGTATGTGCTCTTCTTCGCTCCGTTGCTGTATCTGCAATCGATCGCGTTCACCCTGGAGTCTATCGCGTTCAGTAGAGGCTTTCAGGCTGACGAGGAATGCCTGCTGTAGGGTCCTCTCTGCCTCGCTGGGAGAAGGCGGTTGTATAGGGGAGCCTTCCCTCGGGGTACTCCTTGCGGAGCCTTGGAGCTCTATCTCCACGGTGCTCTCCCCGTCTTCTTCCGTGCCGAGTTCTCTCTCGGTAGCGTTGTATTCCTCCCGGGACTCATCGGGGACTACTTCTTCAGTACTGGCGGGGTGTGAAGTCATGTCTGGTTCCCACTGGTCCCCACCGTGAACTTGGTCAGTTACATTAGAGCCCGTAGGGGCCTCTATGGTCGGGGTAGTCTGGGCGTTGGGGTTAGACATACTTTTACTTTCTAGTTTTACCGCGTTTACTGTTAGTAGAAGACTAGGTTGTTGACTGACAGCGTAAGCCTCTAAGTACTGAGGGAGCCGTCGTTCGCGCTGCGGGCGTTGGTTAGGAGGATCGTTTCGTGGAGTGTTCATCATAGGCCATTTCAATATTAATAACACTATATTAATATTACACTAATTACCATCCGGCTCGAAGGACCAATTGTAACTGAGGGGTACAATTCCCTGACTGTATTACTAGATATGATACTTACTACCACTATCTTTGTACTTAATATTCGGCCACCCAGTACACGGCATAAATATATTATCATGAACACTCTCACGTAGATGAAACGGATCCAACACAAATGTACGAATTAGAAACAGGTCTTTATTTCCTACACAGCGATGGTGTGTAGAATAAGTACTTAATCACTTAATTACATTTATGAATTGAAATAGTATGCACTTTTATGGCAAGGAGTATTCGTCGGTATATCAATAGATAATGTCCAATCTCTGAAGGCGCAGGTGGTAAATATACGACCTGGAATAGTTAAGGAATAACAGCAATGATACTTTAATGATTATAGGCTGGATACACTAGAGGGGGTTAATCCGGTCGCTTGTAAGCCGACAGGAGTAGGAGGGGGGGGGGGGTAGAATCCAGCTGCCTCGTCCGGCCAAGGGTATCCCAGGTGAACCCACTGTAGTGCCGTTCAATGCGCCGGCGATCCTTGGACCACAGATGAAAGCAGGTGGACTCTTTGTGGGCCGGCTCTCTCCGGTCCACGGGGGAGAGATGTGGAGAGACCTCGTCTTGCAGAGCGTCTCCTCACCTTGCGTCCTCTCAAGGGGGGGGGGTTCCAACACACGGTAGTGTCGGGGGTCTTTATCCATAGAATAATCAAAGTATCCAAAGCATAATCCGTGCCTGGGAAGGCGGGCTGTCGTCGGTAGAATAATCCGGTATACAGGTCCACTCGCTCGTCGGCTCTGGGGCTCCTCGGGTGCAGCTTCACATAGGGTCAACCACCCTGGGTAAGCAGCCAGTTCTCTGCCCGAAACGATGGGGTACTGACTACGGTAGTATTCTCACCGCACGAAGCACTATATATTAACAGACTATTATTAGCTTAATAGACTACGTCCAACTCGACGATATAGTGCCAAATATGACTATTCAAATATTAATATACACGATGTCTCAATACCGATGGTAGGCCGAACTTGGCCTTACTCCCACACGTGGCATCGCGGGGAGGCTTTACGTCTGTGACTCTATTGGAGGGTAAGAAACTGGACAGAAAAGAAAGTCCTACTTTAGTAGCGCAGTATATATACGCACTATGAACAAATAGTCCCATTAGTGGTGCGGTAGCCAAATTCCTACGCGGAACTAGGACTTGTTCGTACATGTCGAGCGGTACGTTTGAACTGGGTCTGAGGGGTATGGCAGCCTGGCACCAAGGTCTCGACCAATAGTAGAATGGAGACTATTATGGGATGTTCAGTAGGCTAGAATGGATATTCAATGCATATTGTACAAGGAATATACAAGGGATATCAGGGAATATTAGAGAATATACAAATACAATTAAATATATATATATAAATAAATATATATATTCGGTTTAATCTGGCCCTTCACAACAGAGAGCATATACAAGAACAATGAATCTTACTGCCATGTATGATGTAGCAGATACGCCATGTGTAGCCTGCCTATATGTGATCAATACAAACATGAACTTGAATTCCATCATGTCTGTGTGCGGGTCACTGCGGGAACTCACAAGGCTGTTGTCACAATGTAAATAAGAACGTGCACTGAAAAGTTACAGTATGTAGTTGGTTGATTATTTGTATGACAGTCAGTAAACCCTTGCAAAAAGTATCCGTTTTATTTAATGAATTGAAAACATTCAGCATCGCCTTCCTCCCGGCATCCAGCAATAACATGTATCAGGCAAATGCGCATCGCAACATTGACTGAGTGGAATCCCTTTCTATTCACATAACTGCATTTGTGATGGAGCTTTGACAGCTACAGTAACAGTCTATTGCTCGATCCATCTCCAATATCACGATGGACCGTGCCGGTGGCAAAGACCCGAGGGTGGAGAGGATCTTGAATGAATTCCATCATCATATATATATGTTGTGTGTCTGTCCACTATGTTTGTTACTTTGTTATTCCCCCCCCCCCCCCCCCCCTATCTATGTAAAGCGACCTTGGGTCTCTTGAAAGGCGCTATATAAAATGAAGCTATTATTATTATTGTTATTATTATTATCATCACATCTGTGCGGGAGCTCACAAATAGACTGTTAGTCTCAGTGAAGTTTCATCGGTGGTCATCTATTCTAACCAACAAATTGAAGTAGAAAGCATTTCGTGACCAATCTTATTTGGAAACATGACACAAAATAATTAGCTTTTTATTTGAAACAATATTTAATCGCGTTTGGAGGTTGGTGTTTTGCGTCTGCCCCCCCGTGCCAAACAAGCAGGCCAACCTCTTGTTCGCGTGTGAGCCCGTTATAATTACACTACTGTCGCTATTTTACAATGAACTATAATTAATTACGGGTCATACAGAAGTTGAACACTAATGCACGGAAGCTTATTTCCGCCTTGAAACTAATGCAGAACTGAGGAGTGCTTATGCGTAGTAACGATATTCTACCACTGGGCGTCAGCTAAGTGTGCTCTGACCTGTGCGTAGACGTAAGCACGGAGTCAAGTTCAAGTTGAAATTGATGAATCCCACTCTTTGCTTAGAAATGATCGTACGCATATTATGTATATATGTACATATATTTTATGTCCGGATGGTGTGTCTATGGAACGGTCACTGTCTCTATCACACCCACATGTGCGCAGATATAGCCACATACAAGTATCTAGGATACACATATCCATATGTGTACATAATAGGTTTACACGCACTCATATACACAAGGATAAGGTATACACGTCAGGGGCACACATACATGCACATACTCATATATAGGAAATAGACATACATACACCTACATATACACATAGTTGAGATATAGGCTTTCACTGACACATAGGGGGATACACAAGTATATAGGAGACACACAGGCGTAGCTGAAACGTAAAAAAATAAAAAAAAAAGAGAAAAGAAAAGAAAAGATGCAGCACATACCTGCTCGCAGGTAGATCGGTCTACATGTAACGTATGACGTATATATATATATATATATATATATCAGGGATGTATATGCACAATGTATAGTATGTTTTTTTTTGTAAGTGCTTCTTTAATTTCCATGTCAGTTATTAGTGTATTTGTATGAGTCTCTTGCATGTTTTGTATGTTGTCACAAAAAATGAAAAAGGCGAATCTTGGATGTTGCATATTATGCTGTGAAAAGGTACTCTGTAAATAATGTAAAGATTTGTGCAAAAATATCAAAAAAAAAAAAAAAAAAAATGATCGTACGCACAGGGTAAGCACAAATCTGTGCGTAGAACACGTTGATGAATGAGGGCCCAGGTGTTTACATAGATTATTATTTATTTATTGAGTTTAATATTGTGGGTACATATATTTAAATGTATAAAGAACAGTACATCTATGTGTAGATATGTGTATGTATGTATGCATTTAGACTTAGAATGATGTATAATTACAATCACTTAGTAGTAGAGAAAGGGTAGGATTAAATATGTTTATACTTCTTCCTACTCCTTTTCAGACATAAAGTTAACATATATATTTATTGTTTTAACTATTTTGGTTTGTTGTTGCTATATATATTGCTTTATATATTGCGGTGAGACAACACACTCGGCCACAACAGTGATATTTTGATGACGATGATGATGACGATGACGATGATGATGATGATGATGATGATGATGATGATCCCGTCAGGGTGGCGGTGTTGAGGCGGCGGGCGGTGGAGCCGTGCTTTCTGGCCGCCTCCAGGTTTCCAGCCAACCTCCGGTCCCTAGACTGGGAAGATAAAGTGGATGGGAGTTAAAAACCAGCACTAACACTAACAGCACCCATCACTTGTTCCTATAGTTAAAAACTAAATAAATGGCTACAGGTCAAAGAAATTATAATAAGAAGAACATTGAAATATATATATATAGGCGGTTAGGTGGCCGAGCGGAGATTGCGTTCGTCACCAGCCCCGGAGCTGAGCTGGATTTGCCTGTTCGAATCCAGCTCACAGCTCCGGGGTTGTCACCAGCTTGGCTGGCCGTCTGCACTGATACAATTGGCTGTATCAGAGGGTGGGAGAAGCTGGCGGGGTGGGTCCGGGTCGTTGTAAACAGCGATTCCTACAGTTCGGTCGGGGCGCCTGCTAAGCGCGGATTGGACGTGAGGGGGATAGTGTGGTCCTCCCACACGCTACGCCCTCTCAATGAGAATCCGCGCTGCCAGGTGAAAAGAAGCGGTGTGTCGGAGGAAGCACGTGGTAGCCTCCACTCTCCCAGATGATCTGACTGTGGGGGGTAAGTGCGCAGCGACCAGGAAGGGACTGGGAATTGGCATACGACTAACATTGGGATGGGAGAAAATCGGAGGAAAATGGAGGGGGAAAAAGACCAAAAAAAAAAAAAAAAAAAATATATATATATATATATATATAATATTACTACTACTAATAATAATAATAAAAAACAGCACTAGTCATTTCCGTCTTTAACAGGAAACTCTTAATAAATAATTCTAGTCTTTAACTATACGAGCGAGGGATGTGCTTCAGTTTTTCCTTCAGACAAGATAAAACCCAGTTTTTCCATCTCACTTCTTGTGGCACAGATCTGCATGATTATGTTTACATGAGTAATGGGATTTCAATTCCATGCTGTCCCACATTTTGGACTGCCAGGACCATATCTGTGGAGGAAAAAACTATAAAACCTTTGAGGAGACAGGACAGTAGACCATGTCACACCAATAGGCTGATGCATACAAATCTATTCCCCTCCTTCACCTGGGACCATCTGACTACCTCTCTTCGTTGATGCTCCCAAAGTACACCCCACTCATCAAACGTGTGAAGCCCTCAGTCAGAACAGTCATAATATGGCCTGAGAGGACAGACTCTGAGCTGCAGCAGCTGTTCCAACACACGGACTGGAGTATGTTTGCCACTCAGGCCCCCCTGGACTCCCACACGGACTGGAGTATGTTTGCCACTCAGGCCACCCTGGACTCCCACACGGACTGGAGTATGTTTGCCACTCAGGACACCCTGGACTCCCACACGGACTGGAGTATGTTTGCCACTCAGGACACCCTGGACTCCCACACGGACTGGAGTATGTTTGCCACTCAGGCCACCCTGGACTCCCACACGGACTGGAGTATGTTTGCCACTCAGGCCACCCTGGACTCCCACACGGACTGGAGTATGTTTGCCACTCAGGCCACCCTGGACTCCCACACAGCTGGCCCTGAATGGCATCCCCGGCAAAGTGCTCAGGAAGTGCGCTGAGCAACTGTCCAGGGTCTTAACTGACACTATTCAACCCGTCACTATCCCAGGCAGTTGTCCAAAACACATCTCTGCCTCGAGCCTTAATGACTTCCGCCCCGTTGCACTCACCCCCCATCATCAAGAAGTGCTTTGAGAGGCTGGTCCTGGCTCACCTCAAATCTGGCCTCTCACCCTCACTGGACAGTCACCAATCTGCCTACCGTGAGAACGGGAGCACGAAGGACGCCATCCCCTCAGCGCTACACTCTCCCACCTGGATGAGAGCAATACCCATGTGAGAATGTTGTTCATAGACCTCAGCATTCAACACCACCATCGCCTCCAAACTCATCTCCAAACCAGTGGTGACCTTCTGGAAACCAAGGACCTTGACATCAACCCCTCGGTCTGCAACTGGATACTAGACTTCCTAACGAACAGACCTCAGTTAGTTAGGTTAATCTCACCTCCTCCACCCTCACCCTGAACACCGGCGTGCCGCAAGGCTGTGTGCTGAGTCCCCTTTCTCTACTCTGTTTTTTCTCTACCATGAAACTTGGGTATTGCAGATTAAGTTTTGATTTTCCTATGTTGGCTTATGTTCTTTTCGGGAACGTTTTTTGTTGATAGTTGATTTTTTGTTTGTTTTTTCTTGCAAACTTTAACTTTTTTTGTTCTCATCAGGATCGTTTTTTGTTGATTTTTGATGTTGATATTTTTTTGTTTGTTTGTTTGTTATATTTTGAAACCTTTAACTGTTTTGAATTAGTTTTTGAATTAGGGGTAGGTTGCTCTATAAGCCTTCGGCTTCAAACCTATCCTTTTCGTTTGTTTATTTGTAAACATTTTCAAAAAATTATTTGTTTATGTTTATTTATTTGTATTTGTAAACATTCAAAATAAAATAAGTCATTCATTCATCCCTCTTCACCCACGACTGCACTCCTATACATGGTACCAACCCCATAATTAAGTTTGCAGATGACACAACAGTGGTGGGCCTCATCAAAAACAACCATGAGTTGGCCTATAGGGAGGAGGTCCAGCACCTGGTGGCGTGGTGTGCTGACAACAATCTGGCTCTCAACACCAAGAAGACCAAGGAGCTCATGGTGGACTTCAGGAGGACCAGACCCAGCGTCCACATCTCAGAGGACCCGTCTTGGAACCTCAACACCTCAGCACTGGTCAAGAAGGCTCACCAGCGCCTCTTCTTCCTGAGGAGCCTGATGAAAGCCCACCTGTCCCCTCAGATCCTGGTGAACCTTTACCAGTGTGCCATTGAAAGCATCCTCACCAACTGCATCACAGTCTGGTACGTCTTTTGCACGGCCTCTGACCGGAAAGCACTGCAGAGGGTGGTGAAAACAAAGCATCACCGGTACACCACTCCCTACTATTGAGTCTATCCACCACAAGCGGTGTCTGAGGAAGGCACGCAGCATTGTCAAGGACACCTCTCACCCCAATCATGGACTGTTTGACGTTCTCCCCTTCGGGAGACGCTCCAGGAACCTCCGCTCCAGGTCAAGCAGACTCAGGAACAGCTTCTTTCCCTCAGCGGTCATCTCTCTGAACTCTGAACCACGTTCACAGCAGACTCAGGAACAGTCTCTGGTTGCCCACAAGCCACACGGGTAAACCAACTGCCCATACTCGCTGGTATTGCCCCGGCTACCATCAGACGAGAAGCAGCCACACTGGTGCATCCCACCTCCTTCACAATACCACCACAGAGACACCACGACGTGTGCGCCTAAAGTCACGGCGCCCCTTTTCCATGCAAGCCTACAGGCTACTCCACACAACACCATCTGACACTTCCAAGGCCTCCTGGGTCAGGACGAGATGGAGGGACCAGTGGAGGTCAGCAGAACCATCCAGGCTGCACCTCTACATCAATGACCCTCTGGACGTCCCTGGTCAGGACTTGCCCCGGAAGCAGTAGACAACCCTCAACCGCCTAAGGACCGCCGTTGGACGCTACGGCGCCTCAACGAAGAGGTGGGGCCTCAAGGACAGTGCCTCATGCGAGTGTGGAGCCCCTGCACAGACTGTGGAACATATCATCACCAGTTGCCCCAAACACCGGCCACCGTATGGAGAACGCCGTCTGATGGAACTGGACGATGAAACGTTGGCCTGGCTTGCCTCAACGGAGCTGCAGGTCTAAAGACACACGCCAGAAGAAGCAGACTCAGGAACAGCTTCTTTCCCTCAGCGGTCATCTCTCTGAACTCACGACGTTGTGCGACGTTGACCGACCCCCCCCCCCCTCCCCCTCACCATATAAACTCTGACTCCATTGCCTACACCCTAGGCTCTGTTACCCATACTGTACGACTCTGAACTCTGTTGCCTATACTCAATTTATACCTACCAACTGCTTCCACTGTCTACCCATATACTCTGTATGATAGCATGTACAATGGTGCTGAATATACCACATATTTACACTTATATATAAGGTTTCTCTCCTCCACATTGAATGTGGTGCATTTTTTTCCTATTGCTAGGTTTTAGTGAGTGCTTCCTTACCTTCGTGTGGGGTATGTCTGGGAGTGTTGCATTCATTTATTTTATTTATAAAAAAAAATGTGGACTTCATGATGTTTTAGTTTTGTTCTTGATTTATTGTGATGTTTCTTCTTGACTTGTTTAAAGACGATGTGTCCGGTCCATGGGGACATTAACGTGTGTTGTCAGGCCTTACAAATAAATTTTATATCACAGCATATACCCATATTTGTCTGAATATACCTACATATAACCCCTCATATACTTGCTTGTACACCTGCACATAACACATAGCTCTATATGATAGCATGTACTATAATTCTGTATATACCATATATATATGTCTGTACTTACCTGCACAGTCCCTTACTATATCTATATATATCCTACTCATGACTTACTAGTTACGCTGCTGGCCAGTAGTAGTCATACTGTCTCTCTCATATATATATAATATAACTCTGTACATACATTTGATTAGCACTACACTCAGTAGTAATATGTATATTGTGTACCCAGTTAACCACCTGTACATTGTATATTGCTGTTGCACTTTACTGCTACATTTGCACTCTGGTTGGATGCCAAACTTATTTTTGTTGTACTGTACTTGTGCTGTATAATGATGACAATACATTTGAATCTAATCGAATCTAAACCATGTTACTGATCAAAACACAGTGATGGCTAGATGTACGATAATTATGGTACAGGGTCACGCACCACTGCTAGATGTATGATAATTATGGTACAGGGTCACACACCACTGCTAGATGTACGATAATTATGGTACAGGGTCACGCACCACTGCTAGATGTACGATAATTATGGTACAGGGTCACACACCACTGCTAGATGTATGATAATTATGGTACAGGGTCACGCACCACTGCTAGATGTATAATAATTATTGTATTTGTACAATAAAAGCAGCTCGCTCATTACAGGCACAGAAACAGCCCGTTGAGAACAGGACTGAAACAGAGGTATAGATGCTGCTAGAATGCTTTTTCTTCAGCAAAAACACCTCTTTCTTCACCTCAAAGAACTACGTACAGAACTTGTTGAAAAGGACTCAAATATGTCCACTTTGAATAAAACAGGTCTCTTATACCATCTTTTAATACCACATTGGCTATTGCATGTACATATTTGTGTTTTATTACATACATACCAACTGTTTCACCCGTTTTATTCTCCACCCATTGATACTACTATCACCGACATCTAAGAAGGGAGATCCCCCCTTGAACGGCCCTTCTAAAGTTTCTCCCCTCCACGTTGCCTGTGGTGCTTTTTTCCTATTGCTAGGCTTTTAGTGAGTTTTTCCTTACCTTCGCGTGGGGCATGTCTGGGAGTGTTGCATTTATTTATTTTACATTTTATTTTGGATGTCATGTTGTTTTTTGTTTTGTTTTTGATTAATTGTGATGTTTCTTCTCGACTTGTTTAAAGAAGACGTGTCCGGCCCATGGGGACATTAATGTGTGTTGTCGGGCCTTACAAATAAATTAGTTTTTCACTGTAGAAAGGGGATTTTTGTTAAACCCAGACACAAAACAAATAAACACAAACGCCAAATGTATTGCATTAGAATGCTGAATGTGACGTATCCTTCCCTGTCCAATCACATACTAAGGGTCTCAATTAAGGAAGAAAATATATAAATGATGTAAAACCTACTAAGCAGGGTGTCATTGTAGGTAATACAGCATCTGCCTCTCATGTAATGCTTCTTTAGGTGACCCGAGTGGACATTTCTTGGAGCATTGCTGGGCAGGAGTGTGTGTACATGTGTCTTTTCAAATGATTCTAGAAAGCTTTTCCCACAGTACGAGCACCTCTTCTTCTCTCAGGTGTACATCGACACATTGGCGGTGTGAGTGGCGCGAGGGCTGTTCGTGTTTTTCTTCTTCGGTCATGGCGTGCTATTGGGGTGTGTGTCTTGGATGGGGATGTGGTAGAGATTTATGTGTGGGGTCATATTTAGCTAATAACACTTAAAATCATTGCTAAACAAACGTAGTGCTGAAAATATACACTTTGACTGCCGTTTTGATAGGGTTAGGGTCTTTACTCTTGGCTACATTTTAAAAGGAAATGCAACATTACTTAATACGGACTGTATTGATCTATTTGTGACGTGAAATTAACCTTGGCCTGATCTGGCTTAAGACGTTAATAACATGAACAAGTCCCCAGTAGTGGTTAGCAGTGTTGTCTCACAGCAAGAAGGGGTTCAAACCCCAGCAATGGTTAGCAGTGTTGACTCACAACAAGAAGGGCCTGGGTTCAAACCCCAGCAGTGGTTAGCAGTGTTGACTCACAACAAGAAGGTCCTGGGTTCAAACCCTAGCAGTGGTTAGCAGTGTTGACTCACAGCAAGAAGGGCCTGGGTTCAAACCCCAGCAGGGGGCCTTTCTGTGTGGAGTTTGCATGTTCTCCCCATGTTTACGTGGCCCTGGCCTAATAATAGGTAATAGTGATCTTTAAATACTTAACCTGCAAACACAGGCTTCTTTCTCTCTCTTTCTCTCAGTCTTGGTGAATATGATGACTTAAGTTTATTGTGAGCTTGATTGTATTTTTTCAGGTAATGTAACTATAAGATTTATTCTTCTTCCTGCTCCTTTTGTCCATGGTATGGTATTTATGATTTAGTATGAAGAACTCTGATTGTATTGTTTCCATGTGGCAAATAAAACTCTGAATCTGAATCTAAATCTATATGTATATTTAATAGGGCTATATATTTCATATACTATTTATATTATATATTTAAAGCCACAGAAAATCTGTTGGAGTTGGGAGTTATCTACCTGAAAGTGTGCTTGTTATTGTTGTGACTACGTTCACATTTGTTCCATTGTGGTCTAGCCCCCACTTTCCGATTCTTTTCACTCTGAGCAGCAGGTTCACCAGAACTGTTGTACCGGATGACTTGGCTGTTCCACTAAGGAAAAGCACATTTAGCCAATCAGCCCTCTCCGTGAGAGCTGCTAAGACCTGGAACTCAGGGCCGCCTCAGGGGGTGTGCGAGCAGTGCGGTCGCACAGGGCCTCGCGGGAAGGGGGGCCTCGCAAAAAAAAAAAAAAAAAAAAATTATTATTATTTTTTTTTATTTTTTTGCGAGGCCCCCCTTCCCGCGAGGCCCTTTTTCATCACAGACCTAAAATCTAGTTTTGCTTATATGCTTATATATTTCACATTAGACACGTTTGTAGAATGTGTCTGACTTGTTCCTGGGTCTGCAGTCCTGCAGCTGCAGACATACTCACTATTGGAGCTCAGCCTCTGGGGTTCTGCAGCAGCATTGGTTTCAACGAAGGGAGTGGTTTTACTTACATCATGTGTAGACAGTGTAGTACGCCGGCAGCGTGAGTCGGCTGCGTTTGACATTTTCGCGCGTGCAGCTTTTGACTATGCTTAGTTATGCCCAATAGCCAAGACGAAGAAAGAGGTCGGTCATTATCAGTCGGTCGGTCACCAAGGAACGTTGACGAAAGGCCTCTCGCTAGCGGGACAAATGGCCGGAGCCTTTCATGGTATAGCCATGTCGGCTAGTAGCTAGCTTAGCTAAATGCTAACTAGCGTTAGCTAACCTATTCAGAGGAGCGAGGCGAGGCGAGTGGATGTCTTTTCAAAAGAAGGAGAAGAGAACTTGTGAGCAGATAAATCTGTTAGGCAGCAATACGCCGAAATTACACCGTGGGGCCAAGAAAGTCTACTTCCATGTTGATACTGCGTTATGGTGAGTCAACTTATGATTATATACCCGCCGTGGACCTGAGTCACCTGACCCTATCTCTCTCTGGAGCCAAACTGGTCGACTAGCTAATACTACTAGTAGCTAACTGTGTGAGCTAACTGTTAGCCAGTTAGCTGTTTAGCGTCAGCTGGGAACGTTCGTTTGATGCTATCAGTTAGCCTTGAGAATAGCAGGCCCTTTGACAGAAGATGTAGTCGGGCCTGCACCATGACAAGGCTCTGGCCATAGCTTCTTTTTGTCCCGCCAGCGAGAGGCCTTTCGTCAACGTGGAGACCTGTGTTGCGGCCTTTCGCCCTGCGTTCATCGTGCAGGTAACTTGGATTAATGAAAATGTCATGACATTACCCCACTCTTCCTTCCTTCCCCTCCCGAATGTTTTGTTAATAACGATGTTTTTTTCCAGGCAAAACATATGCTACTTCACAACATTTGGAGATACGACATGTGCTGTGTGTGAATGGTCGTTTGTGTAGCTTGGGTAGCGTTGGGCCATTGGCCAAAGCTGTGTGTGGCCTGGTGTCACAGTACCTGGCTAGCCTATTTAGCTGATGTCGGCCATTGGCTCCTTGCTGCTTTGGTTTCTCTGGTATACCCTCTTCTTGTTGGATTTAAGTGTTGATCTTTGTCCTTTTGAATCTGTCATACATGCTCTAGTCTCTCTCTAACACACACACGCATGACAAACACACATGTTCTCTCTCTCTCTCTTTCTAACACACACAGTCTGCCTATGGCGGCCTTTCTCGATGGCTAGGCTGTGCTCAAGGATCTTCAGTCACAGTGCTCAGGTATTCTGCCACTGTGTACTCTCTGTTTAGGGCCAAATAGCATTTCAATTTCTTTCCAATGTGTCTCTCTCTCTCTCTCTCTCTCTCTCTCTCTCTCTTGGATTTAAGTGTTGATCTTTGTCCTTTTGAATCTGTCATACATGCTCTAGTCTCTCTCTAACACACACACACATGACAAACACACATGTTCTCTCTCTCTCTCTCTCTCTCTTTCTAACACACACAGTCTGCCTATGGCGGCCTTTCTCGATGGCTAGGCTGTGCTCAAGGATCTTCAGTCACAGTGCTCAGGTATTCTGCCACTGTGTACTCTCTGTTTAGGGCCAAATAGCATTTCAATTTCTTTCCAATGTGTCTCTCTCTCTCTCTCTCTCTGTACACTGTATATTGACTGTAGAACGGGAGCTCTCTCTCGCTCTCTCTTTTGCTATATGTTGACTGTATCATGCCCCGCCTCGGGCAGCGCTATTATTTAAGAATATGTTGACTGTATAAAAAAAAAAAAAAAAAGAAAAAAATATATATATATATATATATGTATATATAATTTTTTATTTTTTTTTTACCTTTGGGGGGGGGGGGGGGGGGGGGGCTCGCGTTAAATCTCGCACAGGGCCTCGCATTTCTCCCAGGCGGCCCTGCTGGAACTCCATACCAATTTTACATCCACCATATTGAAACACACAGATCATTCAAGCACAATCTCAAAACATGGTTAAGAAATAACTAAATATGTGAACACAACAGCCCTTCAGAACCCTAACCCTGTTTGCTTGCCTACGTGTACATGTATGATCGTATGTACCTAATATGTCGTATTATTGTTTGTACATACATTGTCTGTACATGTCTGCTGTACATATCTTGCATGATGTGTTTTTAACCTGTTCTCAGGGAACAAAATAAGCACCCGCCAAGCGCCAATGGCGTGTAGATTTACTCTTTGGCTGGTAACTTACGGAGGCTACAAAAATTGCACAAAGTGTAAAAAAATTGTGAGCCAACTTTCTGAATTTTCATAAAAGAAATAGCTTCTATGTCAGCAGTCGCTTCTATACGTGACGCGTCTGTGTGTCCGTTCGTAGCATGAGATGAGTGCGCCGCTTACTTCAAATTGTATGCAGTGATGAACGGTCTTTCCCTGTGGAACACACGTTACTTAACGTTACACAGGTCGAGCTATGCACGCTTAGCTTGCCAACATTAGATAGCAGTGTTTATAAGGAGTCGTCTGCCAACAAATATGTTGTTTCAACAAATGTATTCACAAAATTGATTACCATCCAAACGTTATTGAAGACTCCTGTGACCAGTAAGTAGGTACTACATACGTCTCAACTTTTATTAATTATTATTGACCGGAACAATATGCGCAAATGTTCTACGTTATACTGTATGCGTAAATGTCCGCTTTGTGCCTAAAGTCAAGACTCGACAGTGTGTGCACACTGCAACATAGCTGCAGTTAGTCGCTTGTTCACCAACCATCTCAACATTTGTATCCTAGACATTTTCAACAAGTCAAAGAAAGACAAATATTAGCTAGCTTAACTAGCGTTAGCTCAGAAGCACAGAACCGGATGACAAAAATAATACTTCCGGTCGGGGGGTTTCAAAATAAAAGAGTGAAGTTTAAAAACACAGAACTTTTTTTTTATGAAAACGAAAAAGATCGGTTCCGTCTCTGTGTGGATGTACACACAATTGTCTATACACGCAGAAGCATACTGGTAGTACAATGGTGATCAGAATGCATGTTGCCAACGCAATTTGACGTGATGGTCTCGGGTTGCTACTGGATAGAACAGAATGGTAGCCAACACTTATGATTTGTGATTAATTGGTTAATTGGAAATCTTATTGTTTTTAATAGTGTTTTTGAGAAAGAGTATTCGAATACTCGTGCAGAAACACCAAGGAGTATTCAAAGCCTGTAAAATGGTATTCGGAACAGCCCTACACTAAATATATACGTTTTAATAAATTATCTGCATTTTAAACTAACACTGACTCATTCCTTCAGTTCACTCAAAATTATGCTAATATTCCTTATGTTGTTTATAATATTAATTGAAAATTGGATATGAGAGTATTATATAGTAATAATAACACATGGCGATATACTAAAAAGCTATTTTAAATGTTTGGCTGGTAAAAAATCTGCCTGGCTGGTAGTTTCTTTTTTTTAAATCTACCAGTAAGCCAAAAAGTTAATTTTGTTCCCTGCCTGTTCTTAATTAACTGTACTATGCCATACTGTATATGTTATGCTGTCTTTTTAGCTGCTCTTTAACACCAGGACCAGGGACAACAGTTGAACATTTGCTTTGGCTAACACTGTCTCACACATTTACATTTATGTTCATTAATGTGTGCTGTCCCTGTTCAAATGAAGTATAAACTGAAACTGAATTGCGATGAAGTAATGTGTATGATTAGAGGAAGGAAGGAACCCTATCAAGCAAAATGGCAGGTCTTACCCTTTGTTTCACATGACTGTCTCCCATCTTTCCACTTGTAACCTTGACTCAGTGTCCTATGAAAAGAAACAAAGGTCCTGATCAAGAATTCAAATTAGATCAATCAATTTTTTTTATTTTTTTTATTTATTTTATTTGTTTTATTTATTTTATTTATTTTATTTATTTTATTTATTTTATTTATTTTATTTATTTTATTTATTTTATTTATTTTATTTATTGTGGAAAAAACTGAAAAAATTCAAAAGGTGATGAGTTGAGTTGATGAGTTGAGTTGATGAGTTGAGTTGATGAGTTGATGAGTTGAGTTGAGTTATATCCAGTTTTATCCAGTTTTTTCCACTTTTTTCCACTCCTTTTTCCACTTTCTTCCACGTTTTTCCACATTTCCCACCTTTTTCCACCATAAAACTGGATAAAAGTGGAAAAAAGTGGAAAAAACTGGAAAGGTTTAGAAGCCATGGAGCAGAATTCGGTGGACGGCAGAGGGCAGGTGAAAGGTTTAGAAGCCATGGAGCAGAATTCGGTGGACGGCAGAGGGCCGGTGAAAGGTTTAGAAGCCATGGAGCAGAATTCGGTGGACGGCAGAGGGCCGGTGAAAGGTTTAGAAGCCATGGAGCAGAATTCGGTGGACGGCAGAGGGCCGGTGAAAGGTTTAGAAGCCATGGAGCAGAATTCGGTGGACGGCAGAGGGCCGGTGAAAGGTTTAGAAGCCATGGAGCAGAATTCGGTGGACGGCAGAGGGCCGGTGGACGGCAGAGGGCCGGTGAAAGGTTTAGAAGCCATGGAGCAGAATTCGGTGGACGGCAGAGGGCCGGTGAAAGGTTTAGAAGCCATGGAGCAGAATTCGGTGGACGGCAGAGGGCCGGTGAAAGGTTTAGAAGCCATGGAGCAGAATTCGGTGGACGGCAGAGGGCCGGTGAAAGGTTTAGAAGCCATGGAGCAGAATTCGGTGGACGGCAGAGGGCCGGTGAAAGGTTTAGAAGCCATGGAGCAGAATTCGGTGGACGGCAGAGGGCCGGTGAAAGGTATGATGAATTATTTACATTTGAATTGTCACTCATATTTCCTAGGACTGTCAAAATTAACACATTCATTTTTTATTATTTTGTAAACCTTTAAGAGGCAGTAACTATTTTCAGACCACTACAGGGCCACAAGTCGCCATGATAAACAAACTCCGTTTACCCAAAATGAAAGCCTTGTCACGTATAAACTATAAAAATACATTACTGTTACAATCTTGTTGTAACCAAGAGATTACCTGGGTAAAAAAGGAATTATGTGCATGGATTATGACATAAACTTTCTTGGGCATTTCCTGGTTGTAGCACCTAGCTGGTGTTATAGATAACATTCAGCCACAAGGTGTCGCACTAGAGCACCAGCATGTCATTTATCAGGTGTATTCCACATGGAGAAATGGGAAGTCGAGAGGGGATACATGCCTGCTGCAACATTCATTTTGTACCCACAATTAGTTTTTAATGCTAAATCCATTAACCAATACTTTTTTGGGGGAAAGGCAATACATTTATTCTGCACCTTTCTAAAAGCTCTGTGGATGTAGCCTATATATTTGTAATGATTACTCTACATAAGGATTATCTATAGTACCTTTAAACAAAGTAAATACTTCACCTACAAACATATTACTGTTCTGACAATATTGATAACAGTAATAAACAGTCGCTGAAAAGAATACTTTCTTTCAACCTTGATGTGTGGAGTCAGACTCGGGTAACGGATGACTCTGCGATACGTCTGACGTGTCCTCGCCTTCTTCCTCCTTACAATTGGACTTGGAGGGAGCTCTTCGGAAGCTTTTTGGAAGCTTTTTGGAAAACCTTTTGGACAGCGTTAAATAGTGATATTTTGGTGAAGATGTTGAGTAATCAGAACTGTGTTCAGTTCCAGAGGTACTTAGCTCCCCATCATGTTCAGGCTCAGACTCAGTTTCACATGAAGGTGTCATCTGTGGCCTCGGGTTCTGATCCCCGGTCTGAATGTCGCCGTCCTCCTCCTCTGGGCCAGAAAAAATGGGACAGTGCGCATAATTGATGTTCTTGGCCTTTAGGAACCCGTCTAGAGAGTCGAACACCTCTATGTCAGTGGAGGGAGACGCCGCTAGTTTTGAGGTGGAGTCTTGATCTATGGATTGTTCACGTTGCAGATCTTCATGTTCCAACCCTTGCTCTTTAAGTGAAGCTTCAGTCTTGACCGCACTTTCACACTGTGAAGAGTTAAAGAGTGCATGTTTAGAAGATTCAGTAAGTTATAGGCTCATATCTCTGATTCATATGTCCCATGCATACTGATGTGGATACACAGATACTGATGCCAGTACTGAAGGTGATACCAGGCTAAAATACTGCAGGTACTGAGGGTGATACCAGGCTAAAATACTGCAGGTACTGAGGGTGATACCAGGCTAAAATACTGCAGGTACTGAGGGTGATACCAGGCTAAAATACTGCAGGTACTGAGGGTGATACCAGGCTAAAATACTGCAGGTACTGAGGGTGATACCAGGCTAAAATACTGCAGGTACTGAGGGTGATACCAGGCTAAAATACTGCAGGTACTGAGGGTGATACCAGGCTAAAATACTGCAGGTACTGAGGGTGATACCAGGCTAAAATACTGCAGGTACTGAGGGTGATACCAGACTAAAATACTGCAGTTAGGGTATATTTGCAGTTGTGAAGTTAATCTAACTCACTTGGAGTGTGAATGTGATATATCACAGGAAACTACTCAACCTCTATATATACTAGAGAATAGTCAGATATAACCTCAGTTAGTAAATATAGAGAATAGTCAAGATATAACTTCAGTTAGTAATATAAAGAATAGTCATATTTAACTTGTTAGTAAATATAGAGAATAGCTACTGATGTTTATATTATACTGTATGACTCCTACAATGTGAATGTAAGGAGATAAAATGATTCACACATCCTTACATGAACATATTCTGTACACTATGTTCTCAGTCGCTGTATGGCTCATGTCTCTGCTCAGTATCTGCTTCTGACACTATAATGTAAACGGCCTATGATATATAATCAGCGAAGGGAGATGTACCTTATGGACTAATATGGACATAATCGAAACACAGTAGATGCATCATGAGAACATACACATCAGAATTTACATGTTAAATATGTATAAAGTAATATGACTTTGTCTGTGAGAGATATAAAACATGTACACTGTGTTACTGTCTCTCATATCCTCTGCTCTTTATCCTCTCCTCTTCGCCACCCTTCTTCCCCACTCTTTTACTAACGAAAGAACATTTTTATTTCACAAACTGTATTTATCCATATTATAATAGACAACCTTAATGAACTTTAGGAATTGTCTCATTCGGATATTAATTTCAATTAGTATTCCGATTTCTATTCTTAATACCTCGGACCACGGATCTTGATTTAGATCAAAACACATCATTACAGTGATATAATCACCTGCATAAACAGTGGGTCAGGAGGTAGAGCGGTCGTCTGGTAATCAGAAGGTTCCTGGTTCGATTCCAGCTCGTCCCGGGCAGTGTGTCGAAGTGTCCTTGAGCAAGACACATAACCCCTAACTGCTCCCGTTAAGCAGGTTGGCACCTTGCATGGCTGCCTCCGCCGTCTGTGGTGTTGTTTAAGTTCTGCCTTTGTCTTGAAGCTCTTCCCACACTGGCCACAGCAGTAAGGTCTCTCTCCTGTGTGTACCATGTGGTGACGTTTAAGCTGCGACTTTCTCTTGAAGCTATCCCCACACTGGTCACAGCAGTAAGGTTTCTCTTCTGTGTGTACCATGCGGTGTTGTTTAAGCTCTGCCTTTCTCTTGAAGCTCATGTCACACTGGTCACAGCAGTAAGGTTTCTCTTCTGTGTGTATCGTGTGGTGACTTTTATGCTCAAACTCTGTCTTGAAGCTCTTCCCACACTGGCCACAGCAGTAAGGTTTCTCTCCTGTGTGTCCCATGTGGTGAATTTTAAGCTCTGCCCTTCTCCTAAAGCTCATGTCACACTGGTCACAGCAGTAAGGTTTCTCTTCTGTGTGTACCATGTGGTGTTGTTTAAGCTCTGCCTTTGTCTTGAAGCTCATGTCACACTGGTCACAGCAGTAAGGTTTCTCTCCTGTGTGTACCATGTGGTGACTTTTAAGTTCTGCCTTTGTCTTGAAGGTCTTCCCACACTGGGCACAGCAGTAAGGTTTCTCTCCTGTGTGTACCATGTGGTGTTGTTTAAGATGTGTCTTCGTCTTGAAGCTCATGTCACACTGGTCACAACAGTAAGGTCTCTCTCCTGTGTGTACCATGTGGTGACGTTTAAGCTCTGCCTTTGTCTTGAAGTTTATGTCACACTGGTCACAGCAGTAAGGTTTCTCTCCTGTGTGTATCATGTGGTGTATTTTAAGATCTGCCTTTGTCTTGAAGATCTTCCCACACTGGGCACAGCAGTAAGGTTTCTCTCCTGTGTGTACCATGTGGTGTTGTTTAAGATGTGTCTTCGTCTTGAAGCTCATGGCACACTGGTCACAGCAGTAAGGTTTCTCTCCTGTGTGTACCATGTGGTGTCGTTTAAGATGTGTCTTTGTCTTGAAGCTCATGTCACACTGGTCACAACAGTAAGGCCTCTCTCCTGTGTGTACCACGTGGTGACGTTTAAGCTCTGCCTTTGTCTTGAAGCTCTCCCCACACTGGTCACAGCAGTAAAGTTTCTCTCCTGTATGTATCATGTGGTGTATTTTAAGAGCCGAGTTTCTCTTGAAGCTCTTCCCACACTGGTCACAGCAGTAAGGTCTCTCTCCTGTGTGTATCATGTGGTGTATTTTAAGATCAGACGTTGTCTTAAAGCTCTTCCCACACTGGTCACAGCAGTAAGGTTTCTCTCCTGTGTGTACCATGTGGTGTTGTTTAAGATGTGTCTTTGTCTTGAAGCTCTTCCCACACTGGTCACAGGAATGGCGTCTTAATTCCTCCATGTCTCTATTGGTTGCCGGGCAGCAGGACAGGGGATGGATCTGGGGAACAGAGAGAGAAAGAAACATTCAAATAAAGAGATCTAAGCAGTCTAAGGCTATGTATAGATGTATGCTTTAAGACCTGAGGAACCGTGCCTTACAGTGAAATTACAGAGGTTCATTCTCCACTGGACAGATAGCATGAGGTGACTGTTCATTCTCCACTGGATACATAGCATGAGGTGACTGTTCATTCTCCATTGGACAGTAAGTAAGATGGCGCCACATAAGTAAGTAAGATGTGTTGTGCGCTCCTTATCGACCTAGAAACTCTTTTAGTTATGATGTTGTTTTTTAGTAACGTTTTTACTAGGGATGTCCGATATTATCGGCATATATATATATTTTTTTTACATTTATTTAACCTTTATTTACCCAGGCAAACAATTAAGAACAAATTCTTATTTTATTTATTGTCAAAATTATGCATAATGTTGTGTTAAAGGAAAACTCCAACATTTTGGGAAATTAGCTTATTTGCCATCTACCCTGGAGTTAGACAAGAAGAGGCATAACTTTTTTCTTCTCTGTGCATGCAGTAGGAGTAGGAAGACGTGCACCGTTAGCCTAGCTTAGCGTCAGTCACTGGAAATCGGTTCGTCCATTAGCCTAGTTCCCAACGTCTTCCTACTCCTACTGCATGCACAGAGAAGAAAAAGGTATGTATCTTCTTGTCTAACTCCAGGGTAGATGGCAACTAAGCAAATTTCCCAAAATGTTGGCATTTTCCTTTAATACAATGATAAGAGATATGTAATGTTAATTACCTGAAATTATTCAGTTTTTTGGGGGGGGGGGGGGGAAACCCTGCATATATCGGTATCGGTTGATATCGGTATCAGAAATTAAGAGTTGGACAATATCGGTATATCGGATATTGGTAAAAAAAATGCCAATATCAAACATCCCTACTTTTTACACAAAAGGTGACCAGCATTTATAGATATGACAAGAGAGACACTACTGGACATACAAGATTTGACGAGTCAATCACTCCAAAACTAGAGTTTTTACACAAAGATCCGTTGTTCATACGAACTGCAGCAGACCCGTTCAACGCAGTGCTGCCGAGGTCAAAGAGACGCAGAAAGCGGGGATGCAGAGCCGGCCTCCTGGTGAGACTGAGAAAGTGAGCCAATAGCTCCCCACCTCCCAGCATTCTGCTTGCCAATGTACACTCTCTGGATAATAAACTGTGCGAGCTAAGAGCAAGGATATCATTCCAACAAGAAACGAGGGACTGCAACATCATATGTTTGACGGAGACATGGCTGGGCGAGGAGACTCCACGCCAGAACAATCAGCAGCAAAGAAGGTAAACACCCAGAGGCTGCTTTCATCGTGGTTGGAGATACATTTTTTAATTTATTTTTATTTTAAAGAACAGTTTATATATCAGCCAGTTCTACAGGATCTGTAGTACAGATGAGTTTTTCAGGAACAGACAGATACTTTAAAAACTATGTTTAAAACCAGAGGGTACACACAGGACATTGTAGAAAAAGCAGCTTTGAAAGTAGGCCATAAAACCCAAGAAGATTGCTTACAATCTACAAGAAACAAAACTACCTCTGCACAACCTACAGTGTGTTACACAATACTCACCTCTAGGCAACCTTTTTAAGCAAACTATAAAAAAACATTGGCATCTCAGTTCTGATCCAACATTGGATAAATCTGTTCAGATCCTCCCTAGACTAGTATACAGGAGAGCACATAACATCAGAGACATTGTGGTCAAATCAGACCTGCCTCCTAAAAAAAAAAAAACTTTTTTAGATGACCTGCCAGATGGCAACAGATGTTGTGGTTTGTGTGCTCAGTGTCACTTTACAGAAAAGTGCACTTTTTTCGATCACCCATCAACTGGGAAAGAGATCAAAATAAGAGGCAAAATAACATGTAAAACTACCAATGTAATCTATATGCTCAAGTGCCCATGTGGTAAAGCATGTCGGTAAGACAACACATGCTTTAAAAACACGTATTGCTGAACACAGGAGTACGATACGGATGGGGATGAAAAAAGCCCAGTAGCTTTACATTTCAAAAAGGCACACCACAATGTCTCATGATTAAGATACCTTGGAATAGAGAGAGTGCATCTTCCAAGACGAGGGGGAGATATAGATAATCTCCTACTGAGGAGAGAAGTATGGTGGATCCATTACCTCAAAACTATGGCACCAACAAATAAACCAATAGAGGGAGACAGTAGGGCTGGGCGATAAAACGATAACGATAACTATCGCGATAAATTATTTCCTCGAAATAAACATGAAACGTGGTCACAAAGTTTCGATATATCGATTTTCCAAGCTTGGATATGAGCACACGCACTAACAACCAATCAGTGAAGGAGATGGCGGACAGCGGAAGGAGACCCGCGCTGCACCTCTGGGTAGAGAGGTAGGACTCTAGTAGTCAACAAGGCTGGCTAGGATAACTAGCTTGCACGGCGCTATTTTATAGTTCACGTGCCGAGTGGGTGTCTGGCGTGAATTCTGATGCCACGGTTATAGTAGTGTGGGGTATATGGTGGACGTCGTTGCAATGTATTGGGGCGAAACAGAGTATTTTAGGGTCATATTTAGTACTTTGTAAACTAGGCTGGCTAGGCTAATTAACTTGCACAGCGCTATTTTATAGTTCACGTGCCGAGTGGGTGTCTGGCGTGAATTCTGATGCCACGGTTATAGTAGTGTGGGGTATACGGTGGACGTCGTTGCAATGTATTGGGGCGGAACAGAGTATTTTAGGGTCATATTTAGTACATTGTCATGGGATACACCGCTTGTCGGCTAACTGCTAACGTGCGCGGACTGATGACGACATCAACTCGAGACATTCGCAGCAGCAAAACAAGTCTATTAATAGCCTGTTCCTCAGCGCCGGGCATAAGAAGTTAATTAAACTTGACAGACATTATATCGACGATAATTATCGATATCGAGTTATATGAAAATAATTTTATAATTTTATCGCGATAACGTTTTTGGCCATATCGCCCAGCCCTAGGAGACAGTCAATAGATAGTCTTCATTCTGGGTTACTTTGTTTTTTCCTTTTTGTTTTCAGTGGCTAGGACCTGGACTGGGTCCAAAAGAAAGTACTTTACACACTGCTGTCTATAGATGCAATAAATCATGTCTAATACTGTGTTTAATATATATATATTTATCTAAAAAATCTTTTTCTAGAAAATGTCAAATGTAAAAGATAAATTGTTACTAAATCATGTCTAAAATCATGTAGGAAAATGCTATTTTTAATCTAGATTAATTACAGAAGCTTGTGAGATTAATTAGTTATTTTTTTTAATTGTATCTATTGACAGCACTAAGGGCGCTTTCACATATAGTTTTGGTGGACTCGGTGCGGTTCTGGTGGTGAAGTTGCAACATTGTTGCATTCTTCATTTGGTTCGTCTGCAATGCATTCACATAGAAATTTGTCAAGCGCACCGAACTTTCTGAACAATGTCACACGGTCGAAAAGGGCGCTCGTCTATTGGACACAATGGAGAGTGAAGATCCCTCCCCCTTCAGGAAGTGAGATCCGCGAAAACACAACAGCGGCAAGGTAGAATAGAAAGCACAAACATGGAGGAACAACAAATGTGTGCCGTCGTGGGATTTCTGCTCTTGCTTTGGTTTTTCCAGCAACTACACATTTTTCAAGAAGGCGCACAATATGAGCAGCAGACGAGACAGCGAGGCAGAGACCGTTTCATTCTTCAAATGAGAAGAGTGAGACAATGCCGAAGGAGAAGGCGAGCCCTGGTGATAAGAGACTACGACGTGTTGGCTTTGTTATTACACAGACGACGAACGAGGTAACGTAACGTTTACTCCAGGGACAACGATGGAAATAATGAATGAAAGAACTTTATTTAACAGATTGCAGAATGGGCACAATACAGTACAGCTCAATACACAGGTTCGGTGGGGGTTGGGGGAACTGTACATTGGAGGGGGCCAGTTTCGAATTGCCTTTAATGTCCTTTTTTTTACCCAATAGAGGCCTTGCACGGAATGTTTGTGTCATTATATTTCTTTCAGTATGGCTGCCTGTAACCATTGATGACCACTTTCAAAAGAAAATTACTAATTTCTGTGCAGTGATAGAGTAGCCTAGGTAAAACACTAGAAAAGCATGACATTACAATTATACTGTGACTTGTTTACAAGATCCAGTAATAAGACACAATTATTATTATTTTGTTGATATATTTGTCATATATCATTTGTCATATAGCAACTATTATGAATTGAAAATGGGGGACCCTGATGTAAACAAGACGAAAGTCTTTCTCTGGTCTGCATCCCCTTAACAATTGTGTGTATTGAGCTGTACTGTACTGTACCCATTCTACAATCTGTTAATAAAGTTTTCAATCAATCAAATTATCTTTATTCATTGCCTATAATTTTTTTTACAGACAGTCATGCTGGAAGAAAGATAACTACACAAACATTCAGTGCAATTTAGAAGTATAGAGTATATAATATACGTTTAATTAAAATATGTCCACTATAAACATTTACACATTGAATAATCAATTAATAAACAAACAGTTCAATGATACTATGTAATAGTATGATACTAAATACTTCCTGCTTCTGCTATGCAAGCTGCTTTTCACTGTCGCTCCGTGTTTTTCTACCTATCGCTACCTTAATGATTTATTATAGCCCTTTCAACTCTAAATACTCTGTATGTTAACTCCCAGTTCCTATGGTACTTCTCCAGAACTGTGAATTTATTTATTTAGATTTATGACCGCAGTACTTCGCCGAAAGGAGAGTAGCGAGATCTCTCCGTGGGAGGACCAGCGAGATGAAGAAGTCTCCGTCTTATCAGCTACACACAAAGGACTATATCGGGCACTGCTGAAGGCAAAGATATTTACTTCATAAAGACCCCGGCTGAAAGAAAACAAGACCCACCATCACCAGCTAAGCACCTAGCTTAGAAGATGCCGGGACTCGGCTCTCCCACAGAATGTACTAGCTGCATGAGGATGAGTAAGAGGATTTTAGAGCTGGAGGCTCGAGTTTCTATCCTGCACCAAATCCAACAGGATGAGCGACTCATTGACTCTATTTTTGAAGCTACTACAAATATAGCCAACGATACCATTATTGAGACCTGGCCTAGGCTAGCTACAGAACAGCACCCCCCAAAAGACGGTCCCTGGCACAAGCAAGGAGCTAGACCAAAGCAGTGGACCACCGTCAAGGATAAAAGGAGAAATAAACGAACCAGGACCTCGCCCCCGGTACCGCCAGGAAATAGTTTCAACCTACTCTCGGAAACACGCATATCAACACCAAAAGCAAAGAGACATAGAAGCGTGGCTAACGACGCGAGCGAAGCAAACAGCGAGCGGAACGGAGCTCACGCTAACGACGCTAATAGCAGGAATACCGGAGCTCACACTAACACTAGCGAAGCAAACAGCTTGCATGCCGGAGCTCACGCTAATGCTAGCGAAGCTAACAGCCGGCACATCGGAGCACACGCTAACGACGAGACGACGAGGAAAACAGAGCCACGAGCGACACGGCTAGCAAACACGACCCAGACCGAGCTAACGGCTAACAGCGAAGAGACTACCATGTGCCGAGGAGAACGTTGCGGTAGCCAACGCCGAAGGTACAGGACCAGCGTTAACATGCCGGCTATTGAGAAGGCTAGCGAGGCTTCACCAAGGCCACAGGACTGTGGTAAGAACCGGCAGACTAGGCCTAGCCCAAAAACAAACGGCCCCAAAACTGTTGGAAAGAAAAATGCTAACCTCACACAGAAAACAGACTGCATACTGATTGGAGATTCCAAAACAAGGTATGTGGAGATGGCAAACACAGAAAATATCTGTCTAGACAATACATCTGTGAAAGAGCTGGCCGAAATACTTCCAACACTCATAAGACCGGGCATAACAAAAATTGTCATTCACTCTGGATAGTTTGACATCCTGCGAAAGAAGACTGGCACAGAGACTTTGAAAGACGATTTCACACGTTTAATGAACACACTAGACAAATATCAGGATGTATCCATCAGTGGACCAATTGCATGCTATCGCAGAGGACAAGAAGCCTTTAGTCGACTCCTAAATTTTTATTCATGGTTAGAATCTGCCTGTATTACACACGGACTGAATTTCATTGACAATTTTAATGTGTTCTGGAATAATCCTGAACGCTTTCAGAGGAATGGATTCTTCCCAAACCGCCTTGGTTCGAGGCTTCTAGCAGCAAACCTACGTCATGCCTTAGTGACTTCCAAGGGCATCAAACTCATGATACAAGCACGAGCACAAGGCGTCCTGTCCCCAGACATGGCCATCATGGCCACCAGCAACCCGCTTGATCAAATGTCCCCGAGAGAGCTAATCAAATCAGCTCATCATGCACTAGAGGAGATGGACAGTCTGCTAGCACCAAAAAGGGTATTAAAGGAATAGTACAAACACCATGCCATCTGACCACAGACATGTAGGATAGTTCTATGTACTGATCCCAGACATGTAGGATAGTTTTATGTACTGATCACAGACATGTAGGATAGTTATATGTGATTGATTGATTGATTGATTGAAAACTTTATTAACAGATTGCAGAATGGGTACAATACAGTACAGCTCAATACACACAATTGTTAAGGGGATGCAGTCAGACCAGAGAAAGACTTTCGTCTTGTTTACATCAGGGTCCCCCATTTTCAATTCATCATGTACTGATCACAGACATGTAGGATAGTCCTATGTACTGATCCCAGACATGTAGGATAGTTCTATGTACTGATCACAGACATTTAGGATAGTTCTATGTACTGATCAGACATGTAGGATAGTTCTATGTACTGATCAGACATGTAGGATAGTTCTATGTACTGATCAGACATGTAGGATAGTTCTCTCGTCGTCAGTCTCAGTCTGCACTGCGCTTCTAAAACAGCATGATTATAACAAACATTCAAAGTTCTAACTTTGATTTATTTGGGCACATGCATTTATTATTTGTAATATTGTGATTGATGTATTACCTCATTTAATGTGGTGCATTTTACTTGTAACGTGAGTTTTCACAAGTTGAGCAAACCTCAAAGGCGCTAAAAACTAAATTACAAACATCTCAAAACAAACTGGTCAGACTACTGCTTGACCTTACTCCTAGAACCCACCTCACCCCTGCCCACTTTGACAACCTAGGATGGCTTAGAGTAGACGACAGAGTACAGCAACTTGCAATGGGCCTGGTCTACAAGATACACTACACGACCAAGGTACCCATGTACATGTCCCAAAGGTCAGTGAATACCACGATCACAACACCAGAGGGAGCTCCACAAATCGTGTTAAACCCAGATTCGGCTCAAACAAGGGACTAAACACGTTTCGCAATTATGCCACATCAATGTGGAACGCCCTACCTAGGGATGGGTACCTTTCACATTTGAACCGATACCGGTACCGGTACCTGTGAATCGATACCGGTACCCAACGGTACCTTTTTTCGGTACTTTAGTCTCAAGAAATGTAATTTACCTACTTTGACTTTGAATCACTAATACTCACTATTGAAAGCCTGGGTAAAATATGCATTGTGTCTGGCCCCATTCCATCCATAGGTCGTGGATCTGAGCGATTTAGCCGTCTGTTCTGGTTGCACAAATGGCTACAGACCCACTGTACTACTATAGGACTTTGCTATATAAATAACTTTGATCTGCTCTGGTCCAGGAAAGACCATTACAGACCCGATGGCATCCATCCAAACATATCAGGGGTAAATGTGCTAATACATAACGTCATACAAAGTATAGCATCACTGGCCTGACAACCAACCATATCTAGCTCTGTAGACTATATACAGAAGCAGCCTAAACTACAAAAAAACACGTTGAGTGTCATCCCGATTCTGATCACCAAAAGACTAATCAATTACTCATTATCACGTCCCATATGTAAATCTAACCTTATCAATATCAGTGTTCAACCACAGACTATCTCACACCCCACTACAGAACCCGTACAGCTAAAACTAGCACTGTTCAACGTTAGAGCGCTGAAACAAAAATCATTTCTGATAAATGAACTCATAGTAAAACATGGTGTACATTGTATGTTTTTAGTAGAGACATGGTTAGACAATATCACTGGTGTAGCAACACTGATTGAGACCTGCCCTTCCAATTTTAAATTCTATCAATCAAACAGACAGAGTGGGAGGGGAGGAGGAATAGCAGCAATCATCTCCACTCAATTTGTGTGCAATGATATTGACCTGGGAACATTTTTATCATTTGAATACCTTGCTATTGTATTGAAAACAGAAATGCCAGTAATATGTGTGACATTGTATCGACCACCAAGGTACTCGCCACTCTTCATACAGGAATTTTCAGAACTCATATCGATCTGCATTACCAGGTATGATAGAATCATTCTTAATGGAGATCTAAATATTCATATCAACAAAAAGGATGACCCCAGGGGTTGTGAGTTTCTGAACCTACTGGACAGTTTTGGACTGATGCAACATGTTCACGAGGCCACCCACCAACATGGCAACACTCTGGACCTACTAATAACAACAGGGCTAAACATTGAGAATATATCAGTAAAACAAATTCCAATTTCTGACCATTATTGTGTGTTCTATGGTACAAGCCTAATATTACATAAGACCAGAAGCGAATTCCTAGTTCACAGAAGGCTTCTGGACGCTAGAGCTGAAGCAAAATTCTCTAGTATGATGAAATCATACGACCAATGCAGTGAATCCTCCTTAAATCAGCAAGTGCAAAACTTCCACAGCACCTTGTCAACTGTGTTAGATACTGTTGCCCCTCTAAAGGTTAAAAAGGTAAAAACTGATAGAATCTCTCCATGGCTAAATAAAACCAATGTTAAAGATAACAAGAGAAAATGTAGGATAGCCGAGCGAAAATGGAGGAAACTCAAACTCACAGCTCACTTTAATTTATACAAAGACGCCATGGGCGCATACAATAAGGCAATACAACTTGCGAGAAAGGAATAATTTTCCAAAATGATCTCAGAAAATATGGGTAACTCCAGGGTACTTTTTTCCACCATTGACCGGCTGATTAACATACCACCCCCCCATATACCGCAGCAATCAGCCACAAAATGTGAAGAGTTCGCAGTTTTCTTTAATGAAAAAATATCATTGATTAGAGCAAGCATTACCGCTGATATGGATCTGGCTATGAGTGAAACCCCACCTGAGATAACTATGGGGGAATTCACATGTATTACATTACCTGACCTCTGTAAGATTGTCTCTGAGTGTAATTCCGCCACCTCCTGCCTCGATCCTATACCAACAGCATTTCTCAAGCGGGTGTTTGATAGTGTCTCAAATCATGTCCTTGAAATCATAAATATGTCTCTTCAAACAGGCACTTTTCCAGATGCATTTAAAACAGCTGTAGTAAAACCACTACTAAAGAAAACAAACTTAGATGTAAACGAACTAAAAAGCTATAGGCCAATATCGAACCTTCCATTTATCAGCAAGATATTAGAAAAGATAGTCTCAGTACAAATAAACTCCTTTCTCAAAGATAATAACATCATGGAGGAACTACAATCAGGTTTCAGAACAAATCACAGCACTGAAACTGCCCTTACCAAAATAGTTAGCGACCTCAGGCTAAACTCCGATGCTGGCAAAGTCTCAATTCTTGTCCTATTGGACCTTAGTGCAGCGTTCGATACGATTGACCATAATATCTTGATCAGTCGTCTAGAAAGACTGGTTGGCTTTTCCGATCATGTACTAAATTGGCTCATAACATACATTAAGGGGAGAAGGTTCTATGTTAAGCTTGGAGACAATGTATCCGAGGAACATGACAGCAATTTTGGAGTCGCACAAGGAAGCTGCCTTGGTCCATTACTCTTCTCACTATATATGCTGCCCCTCGGGGACATCATTCGAGACCACAATGTATGCTTCCATAGTTATGCTGATGATACACAACTATATATCTCCGCAGAACCAAATAACACTACAGCCATACAGTCCATTACAAATTGTCTGTTAGCAATAAACAAGTGGATGAACAATAACTTCCTAAAATTAAACGAAAGCAAGACCGAAATCCTATTGATCGGCCCAAAAGCGAAAAGGGAAGTGCTTTGTAAAAACCTGGGGAGTCTGTCATCCTATGTAAAGACTGAGGTTACAAGCCTAGGTGTCATCTTGGACTCAGACCTGACCTTTAAGTCTCATATAAATAAGGCCATGAAAACGTCATTCTTCCACCTAAGAAACATAGCGAAAGTAAGACCTTTCGTAAATAAAAAGGATGCAGAGAAACTTATTCATGCTTTTGTATCAAGTCGGCTTGACTATTGTAATGCACTGTTCACTGGTCTTCCCAAAGCAACCATTGGGAAGCTTCAGCTTATCCAAAACTCTGCAGCTCGATTACTAACTCATACAAGGAGAAGAGAACATATCACTCCAGTCCTGGCCACTCTGCACTGGCTTCCAATAACTCATAGAATTGATTTTAAGGTCCTTTTCCTAACATATAAAGCTCTTAATGAGCAAGGCCCAAAATACATAGCAAATTCCCTAGTTAGTTATCTGCCCTCAAGAACGCTACGGTCATCCACTACAGGTTTACTAGACACGCCCAGAAACCAAAAAAGGATAGGAAGTATGGCATTTGCCAACTATGCCCCAAAACTATGGAACACACTACCAACACACATCAGAAACGCCAGCTCTATACACATTTTTAAAGGAAAATTAAAAACGTACCTATACAGTCTAGCTTACAAATAGTTATGGCTTGGAAAAACCTGATGGATCCATGAGGCTAGGATAAGCCTTGTGGACCCAACTTTTTAGATGAAGGAACGGGTACATAGGAGACACGCCTCCAGTTTTTCAAAAGTTTTTGACACGCCTCAGCTTCTGAGCTGAAGGCGTGTTTTTGCGGACCTCCCAAACTTTCAAACTTTTTAGATGAAGGAATGGGTACAATAGGAGACACGCCTCCAGTTTTTCAAACGTTTTTGACACGCCTCAGCTTCTGAGCTGAAGGCGTGTTTTTGCGGACCTCCCAAACTTTCAAACTTTTTAGATGAAGGAATGGGTACAATAGGAGACACGCCTCCAGTTTTTCAAAAGTTTTTGACACGCCTCAGCTTCTGAGCTGAAGGCGTGTTTTTGCGGACCTCCCAAACTTTCAAACTTTAGACTGTTTTCTTTATACGTTTTTCTTTTTCTTTCTTTCTACCACAAGACGCGGCCACTGATGGGTCCATGGGACTTGGATAAGTCCTGTGGACCCAACTCTGGCCACTGACCACATGAGCGAACGGGTACATACGCACACAATACACGGCCACTGATGGATCCATGGGACTTGGTAAAGCACTATGGACCCAACTATGACCACTGATAAAAACGTAACTACACTAGCATTATAAGACCTAAACATTGCTACCTACCATACAAGTGCATTGGTTTAGTGCACTTCCAGTTGCCACTGAGCGGAAATGTTTGTGCGGACCTGTTCTCCCAAACTGGTAAGCAAATGACTGTTTTTACGTTATTTTCATTTTTACGTTACTATTATATTATTATTATTTTTTTTAAACATTGATCTTAACTGATCACTATGACTTTATTGCTTTTATCGTTATATATGCCTATAATTGTGTACAGCACTTTGAGCTACATGACATGTATGAAAGGTGCTTTATAAATACTTACTTACTTACTTACTTACCTCAGTCGTAAAAAAAAATCCAAACTTCAAATAACTACAATTTCGACAGTTTTCGGCTTGCCATTGCTCCGACTGCTTTGTTGTTGAATCAAGTCAAATCCTAGGTAAGCATATATTGTGCGTGTGAACGTTGACATGAAAAGAAAAAAGTTAAAAAAAAAAAGTTAAAAAAAGTTTAAAAAAAAATTAATAAGAGATTTTTTTTTTTTTTTTTTTTCCTCACTTGATTCGATACTCGGTAGTACCGACTTGTTTCGGTTCGGTACCTCAAAAGTACCGAATTCGGTACCCATCCCTAGCCCTACCCAAAGCTGTAAAGGAATGTGAATCACTACCCACTTTCAAAAACACTCAAAAAACACCTACGGGAGACTGCAATTCGAAACTGGCCCCTGTAAATGTCCTAACACAACCCCCCCCCCCCCCAATGTACAGTAAATGACCAAGTATGGTCTTGTCAATATTCCAATGTACAGTTTTGCTTGTTCAGTTGTACAGTTTTGCTTGTTCAGTCCCCCACCCACTCCTCCTACCCAACCCCCCCCCCCCCCCCCCCCCCCCCAACCTCCTCCAATGTACAGTTTCTATGTCAAATGTATATACTCTCTTTTCTGGACTCTTTTCGTATCACAAACAGTACTGTATTTGCAAATCTGGTGTGTCATAAATGTATAGATGTAGCAGTACTGTCTATCTAACCATGTCCACATCGACCCCCCTGATGGAAACAGGGGTCACAGGTGTACTCCTCCTCCTCCCCCCCAGATCCCCAGCCAGCAAACAGGTACCCATTCCAGAGCCTACAATCTTTAGTGGGGATCCACTCAAGTTTAATCATTGAAGTTGTCCTTCCAGACACTACTTGAGAGGAAAAAATATCCCAACCACAGAAAGATTGTTCTTCCTTCAGAAATATGTTGGAGGAGCAGCTAAAGAAACATTGGAAGGTAATGTTCTGATGGCTTCAGAAGACTCATTTCTCATAATGCAAGTCTAAGGGTGGGATCCACTATTTGCATAGAAAGGGGACACACACACAGAAAGGGAGAATGGCTTATCCAGTTCATATATCAACTTATATCAACTATCCAGTTAGTTTTTATAGTGTAACGTTTGGTTACTTGAAGGAAAGAGAGAGAGACTGAGACTTGTTATGCGCGACGCTAGTCAGTCTCTGAATTGTCTCGGAATGGATTTGGTAGCTTTTTTTCTGTGTCTCCGTAGACCGTGCCGTGCCATCATTTTAAAGTCATAGTGAAGATTGATTTATATGAAAACCGATGTATGTATAATTTAGCTAGCTTGCCAAAGGTTACTGTGATCAAAGCAAACTTTAATAAAAAAAATGTAATTAAAAATGTTGATTAAAACTCTCACGCCCAATCACATTCTCATGATGAAGTCAAGTATAATATCTCCCCCTCCAGGTGAATTTGTGAATCAGGATCTATACCTTTGCAAAAGATGGCGCCAGGTACAGTTTTTGGCAAATGAATCTTGGACAAGGTGGAAGGAGTACCTCCTGAATCTTCAGCACCGACAAAAATGGCAAAAGGACAAGAGAAACACAAAGATGAATGACTGTCATCCTTCAAGAGGATAATTCCCCCCGAAGTCGATGGAGATTTGCAAGAGTAACAGAGGTGTATCCTGCACCGATGGAAGAGTCTGAAAGGTGAAGCGGCAGCAACTCAATCCTAGACAATCAAGGGAAACGTAGTGCTAAGCCAGTCTATCGTTTTCATACATATTCAGTTATTCGTGTAAGATTGAATTCAAAGTGTCTTTGTGTGAAATTGAAATTGTGAGGTGAAATCGCAATAATTGTGATTTGGTGGGAGTTTAACACATCAAGTGCCGTTCAGCAGGGGGCACTGTGGGCCGTCAGTGCCAGTGCTCTGTTCAATTGGGGATAATGCCGTGTTTGCAGTGCTAAAACTATATTAAATATTATAGCTATGGATCTAATAACGTTGTCGATTGTCAGTGAGTTTCTTCCGGTCAACATGCAAAAAAACAGATAATTTTTTCATCCGTACATTTCCGTTTTATACCGTGGTGAAAATGAGCAGGGATGCAGTGGTGGGTGGACGGGGTACCACGCCATCCTAGTAGTTCGCTGAGCAGAAGTACGTGCAATCGCGCACGGATGTGTATGCGCAGTCGCGCACGGATGTGCAAGCACGCGCAGTGGGCTGGGCGATATATCGAGTATACTCGATGTATCGCGGCTTGTTCTACGTGAGATGTAGTAAATTACTATATCGTGAACATCGAGTATATGTTGTCACGTCGCGGCTGATATGAGACTTGCTTTAGTGCAGAGCGTTCCTCTCATTTCATTATAGACAGACCAGCACGGACCTTAAATTACATGCAATTGTAATTTCATTACACAGACCAGCGCGGACCTTCAATGACATGTAATATAATTGACGCGAGCAATGGGCTAACGTTAGCTGCTAAGTTAAACCATAAATAAGCTAAGCTAACTAGCGTTAGCTCTTAGCTGCTAACCCTGGAAGCGGTCAAAACGCGTGTAGCTTATTCCCAGCGGAAGAGTGCGTCGCGTGCTTCTGCGTTTTCTCTGATTGGCCATGACGCCCATGTGACCGCGGCAGCGCGAGAGAGCTGCAGCGCGGAAATAGGCTGTCTATTGCCTCGCGCTGCAGCGCGGAAATAGGCTGTCTATTGCCATTCTCTAAGACAAACTCTAACCTTAACCAGCTCCTTAACAGAGCCTAAACTTAACCCTTCTAACCTTAACCAACTCCAAAACAATGCCTAACCTTAACCTTAACCATGCCTAACCTTAACCTTAACCATAACCAACTCCGAAAGAATATTGCCATTCTCTAAGACAAACTCTAACCTTAACCAGCTCCTTAACAGCGGGAATCGAACTCACCAACGGAGGATCCACAGCAAGGCAGCGCTGCCAGTTGAGCTAAGCGTCGAATGAAAAACATCTGGGATTACGGCTACATAATGCCGCAAGCTCTGCCGCTCCGCTCCGCGGGAGAGCTCCGCGGGAGAGCTCCGCTCTGCGGATGCCGCGGGGCGTGTCACAGCCAATCAGGGAAAACGCGGAAGCACTCGGCAGCACTCTTCCGCTGGGAATAAGCTATAGGCGGTCAAAGCGGACTCCACGACACTAGTTCCATTCGTGAGAAAAGGGGGTGGGTTATATTGACGACGCTTAACAACAGAGGTTTAAAGATAACTTCATATTTATTGGTTATTCGTTTCTTGCATCCAGTTTAAATCTCCGTGTGTTCAACTTCCTGTGTTTACATTCGAGTGTGACATCATCGCCTACGGCAGCTTATACGCTCAAAACGCAAACGCGTTCTCTCTCTCTCTCTCTCTCCCTCTCTCTCTCTCTCTACATTCAATGATTTAAAGTAGCCAAACGTTACAGTATAAATACTAACTGGATAGTTGATGATATAAACATTTCATTTCATTATCTGAAATATTCTAAAATCATTAAGTCTGCTATAAGCCATTATCCCTTTGTGTGTGATTATTATTTTCTGTGTGTTTGGCTAAAGTGGATAAAAAACACAGTACTGTGCAAAAGTCTTAGGCACCCAATAGTTTTTATATAAATTGTCTTAGATGTAAATACTTTTTTTTATTAGTGTGTCAGTAGACTACTCTTAGTACATTTTCATTTAATTATTTTTTAAAGCATCTTCATGGTTTAATAATGCAAACATATTTTGCAGGGACTTATTATAATCATCATATTGGCGTGACTGTATGCATCAAAGGGTTAAATCAAGCATTTTTAAGTGCTTTAGAGGAAATGTCAAAATATCGCGATATATATCGTGTATCGCGATATCATTTAGAGGCCATATCGCCCAGCCCTAACGCGCACACACAAATGCGTTCACAATTGTCACTGGACTCGTCGCGCCGTGCACCAAGTACCCGGCGGCCAGCACTTATCTCTATCACCTAGACCAGTGTAGAGGCATGACAGGGGGGGCCTTGAGATTTATTAAAAAAAAAAAAAAAAAAAAAAAAAAAAAAACGTTTTTTTTGTTTTTGTTTTTTGGATTACAGAAAATTAGTACTAAAGTGCTATCTGTTACAGCTGCACTGTTCTCCCTGAAAATACCATTTCTCAAAATCTGAAAATGATTATTTAATAAAACACAGAAAAGGATCACCAAGTTACTCTGGATAAAAAAAACCTTTACAGACAACATTGAGACAAAGCTTCCTGACACATCTCCATCCAAACTCTTGGAAGAACTCTTTGAAATCTCATCTGATACCACCTAGAGAGCTAGTTTCAGAGTGTGGTGCTGAGTACCAAGTATCTCATCTCATGGCCCACCAAAGTATCTCATGATGCAGCAGTTAAGGTGTTGATACCATTCAGCACCACATACAGCATCTGTGTGAAGCTGGCTTTTCATCCATGACAGCTCTGAAAACAAAATATAGGGCCAATTTGAAAGGTCACGATATTGGTGTTATTTCAATAAATTTAAACGTGGCCCATTTCATGACTATTTTGTTGGGGCGAGGGGGGGGGGGGGGGGGGGGGGGGGGGCAAAATATTTTGGTCCGCCAAAGGGGGGCCTGACAGAAAAAGTTTGAGAAGCACTGACCTAGACTTTGCATAATAATAAGATACCGATAGCATAACAAGGGGTTTGCTTGAGCTGTGGAACCTCTCACTATGTGACAATGGTCCCGACTGGAACGATCAAGGATGAGGCATTAAGTTGTGCTTCAGAAGGAAACTGTCCTACTGTAAACTAAGTTACATTGTTAATTTAGTTTGTATTTACTTTTCTAGTTTAAGTTCATTCAATTAAAGAAATTGTAACTACAATTACATTTAAAACATTGTTTGTTTTTCAACCATATCTGTTGACAATATAATTTCTTTATATATTGAAGGCTACATCCTGCTACCTTTTTCAGCTTCTCTATTTCAAGGCAATATTTACAAAAACTAAACTAAAACTAGTAATTTCCTATACAAACATGTTTCCTACTATTTATTCTGCATAATAATAATCTGTTCTGTGTGCGTCCGGGCAGTTCCCATATTACGACTGCACCACTGAATATGAGTATAGTTTGAGTGATTCTGAGTAATCCCAGGAAAATATGTGAAAACCGCGTTTTAGTGGAATTCACTAAACACGTTGCCATTCCTCGCTTGGATCAACAATCAATCTGAAATCAACGCTAGATTATCGGTATTATCTTTCATCATGGGGGTTTGGAGCAGGGCGTCCCTCCGTGCTGTGATACTACCAATGGGACACACCACACACATACCACACAGACACGCTTCGATCGCGGAAAAAAAATATCGGATCAACGCAAGATTGGTAACATATAGGGGTGGACGGTATAAACGGTATGAATTTGCGCTACGGTATGGATTTTGACTATACCTTGTGACCGGTAGACTAGTCACTAGAGCAGCTAAGTCACAGCAGTAGCTATGACGTTAACGTTACTTGACGATTCACTCAGCGTTTGCAGGGGTCGTTGCATAGTGTTTAATTGTACTGAGTTTTTCTCCACTTGTTCACGGACCTTGCCGTATAGTTTTGGCATTTCAATTTGGCTAAGGAGGCTGATAGGAGACTTGCTTTAGCCCAGCAACGGGCTAACGTTAGCCGCTAAGCTAACTCATGTTTGCTAACTCACGTTAGCCACTAAGCCAGTGTTTCTCAAAGTGGGGGGGGGGGGCGCAGAGGCATGACAGGGGGGGCATTGAGATTTTTTTTTTTCTTTTTTTTTTAATCTTTTTTTTTAATTACAGAAAATTATCACTAAGTGCTATCTGTTGCAGCTGCACTGTTCTCCATGAAAATACCATTTCTCAAAATCTGAAAATCATTATTTAATAAAACACAGAAAAGGATCACCAAGTTACTCTGGATAAAAAAAACCTTGAGACAAAGCTTCCTGACACATCTCCATCCAAACTCTTGGAAGAACTCTTTGAAATCTCATCTGATACCACCTAGAGCAGTGGTTCTCAAACTTTTTACACCAAGTACCACCTGAGAACGTAGCTGGCTCTCCAAGTACCACCATAATATCATATTATGACCGGCGTTAAAATACAGTCTATTCAGCTATGCGCAGTTCACGCAGGAGGCAAATGTATTCCTAATACCATTATGTATTGTTAACTTTTGTCAGACACAGCCACAATGTACAAAGGGATAGCACTAGAACTAGCAAACGCTTCCACACAACTCATACAATGCAAGGGGCATTGAGAACATAATAACTAACATTCTCACATAGCAAGTGAGAAAATTAAGAACTGTATTTCAGCAAATGTACTTAATTCTCTCTCTCTCTCTCTCTCTCTCTCTCTCTCTCACACAGCAAGCAATTGTCCATCATTCTCTCTCTCACTCACACACACACACACACACAATTATTTTGTTACAAAAACTTCATTTCCTGCATTCTGGTGCAGGAATTTTTTAATGTTTACCCTTTAAATGCCAGTTTGTGTGATGGCATCACAAATTATTGTTAAAAAAAACACAAAAAGTAAAATATTTTCAATATATCAAATGCAAAGTACATTTTTCTGGGGGGATTGTTACAGGCTAGGCATGTGTCAATGATTAGCAGCAACACAGATTTTGATGGATTTTTTGTAATGTCAGATTTTTTATCTGACATTACAAAAAATCTAAAAATAAATGGTTATGATCAGGGCTGAAGTTGAATTAAAGATTTATGACTGTTTAGACTGCATTACTCTCTGCCACAGTGATCTCCTGGTTGTTCCCCACTTAGGTTATCTAACTATCGCGCCACCGCAACCAGAAACACTGGCCTGGCCTGCTTCTAAGTTCAGTGGCCTGACTGCAAAACATTTTTTTACTGGATGTTTACTGTTAATGCCTGTGTGTCTAATTTGATGTTATGTTTAAAAAATAATTTAAAAAAAAATAGTAAAAAAACTTTTTTGTAAATGTTTTCAAGTACCACTAGTGGTACGCGTACCACAGTTTGAGAACCACTGACCTAGAGAGATAGTGTGGTGCTGAGTACCAAGTATATCATCTCATGGCCCACCAAGTATCTCACGATGCAGCAGTTAAGGTGTTGATACCATTCAGCACCACATACAGTATCTGTGTGAAGCTGGCTTTTCATCCAGGACAGCTCTGAAAACAAAATATAGGGCCAATTTGAAAGGTCACGATATTGGTGTTATTTCAATAAATTTAAACATGGCCCATTTCATGACTATTTTGTTGGGGCGAGGGGGGGGGGGGGGCCCAAAATATTTTGGTCCGCCAAAGGGGGGCCTGACAGAAAAAGTTTGAGAAGCACTGCACTAAGCTAACGTTCTAACGTGACTCTGCGGCACCAGTTCCATTAGTGAGGAAAGGGGGGGGGTATATTGACGAGGCTTGAAAACAGAGGTTCAAAGATAACTTCACATTTATTTGGCTATTCATTTCTTTATATCGTTTTATCCATCGGGCTGCTCTCGTTTCCAGCTGTGTTGACAATCCTGGTGTGACATCATCACCTACGGCATCTAAGGAATCTCTCTCTCTCTCTCTCTCTCTCTCTCCCTCCCCCTCCCTCTCTCTCTCTCTCTCTCCCTCTCTCCCTCTCTCCCTCTCTCATAAGGACTCATAAGCTCATTCCCTCACGGTTATGTGCGGCCAGCGAGGTCTGTCTTACTTTTATTAGCATCATGTATATAACATATTGGCATGCCACTGTCTACAGATGTACTTGTATTATTTATGTATGTTACATTGTGTATATACCTTTTGTACAGTTTGACGTGTGGATTGAAGATTATTGAAGAGAAAATAAATCCACCAATATCTGAAGAACCATGGCGTTGTGTGTTACCTGGATGGAGTGATAGTTTATATATGCAGACTTGGCAGCAGAAACTGAACAGTGAGGATGTAAAGCTAGGGTTTGTCGGTGGAAGTATGATACAGATGATTTATAGCACATTATACAACGGCAAGCAAATTTCTCTATTCTGATTGGCTGAAACAGTCCATTTACACGTATGTATAGGGACCATTCTACGGTCCTGGTCCCAGGACCCGCCCACAACCGAATCACATCACTCCGGCTGCAAAAACAAGATGGCGGACAATAATCTTTAACAAATGGATATATTGATAGCGTCATCATAACGACTAAATATAAAGCGATTCTGTCAAGGCGAATGTCTTAGTCCTTTAAACAATGTTGGATGATGTAATTGATGGGTCATGAGTCATTTTAGAACAAAAGAAAAATCGCGGATTGATTGATTGATTATTTGCAATTTTATTTTAAATTTCTACTTCCTTCTCACTGACTGCAGCGTTCACTCTCACACTGTCCGACGCTGGCGTACCCACAAACACACACACACACACACACACACACACTCCTGTCTGCAACAGCGGGGGAGTCAGACTGAGAGAGAAGCAGCGCTGTTTTAAGTGAGCATGGTCTATTAAATTGATTGATTGGTTGATTGCTAATTTTATTACTGTACGCCTGGTTTCCAACTGGTTAAGTTTAGGCTAAAAAAAAATAAAAAATAAATAGGGCGAAGAAAACAATTTTTTTCTTATAGGGCAAAGAAAACTTTTTAATTTGTTTGACCTACTTTCTATAGAAGCATCTAAGAATGAAGTTCTATAGAAAGTAGGTCTGCATCCCCTTAACAATTGTGTGTATTGAGCCGTACTGTATTGTACCCATTCTACATCTGGTAATACAATTTTCAATCAATCATTCCAATAACCACTAACTTCATAATTAAAAACTAAAGAAAAGTTGGATGTGTTAGTTGGTTGGATGTCTTAGTTGAAAGGCAGTTGGATGTGTTAGTTGGTTCGATGTCTTAGTTGAAAGGCAGTTGGATGTGTTAGTTGGTTCGATGCCTTAGTTGAAAGGCAGTTGGATGCAATAACACACAGTTGGATGTTAGTTGGTTGGATGCACTTCAAGCTGCTTCCACATGGAGGCAACTTCTCTCAATCATTTCAATAACACACAGTTGGATGTGTTAGTTGGTTGGATGCACTTCAAGCTGCTTCCACATGGAGGCAACTTGTCTTTTTTGTAGTTGTGGGAACTACTTTTTCTGGCGGATGGTTTTTTCAATAAATCTTCGATTAATGTGTGTTTATTGTATAGCAATAAGCTTGGATGAATGTGGCAGTTGTATAAAAGCATTACACCACTTGCAGTCGTGATTTGTGAACAATAAACCATGCCTAGGGCTAGGGGGGTCTAACGACCACCCCTAGGCATGGTTTATTGTTCACAAACGACTCCTGCGCGTGATGTAATGCTTAAATCAACTTCATCCTTATTGGGAGAGTTGGGGATTCGTGGGCGGAGCTTGCAAAAAGCGGTAAATGAGATGTCAGTGGATTTGTTTGAGGAGAAATCATGTCAGCTGGGGGCCAACGTAAACAAAGAGTAAGAGTATTCCTTTTCTTCTCTATTGTGGGGATTGCATCGCATGTATTCTTGTGTGTTTTTATATTGTATGTTTTTATACTGTATGTACTGTATGTTTGGCACTAAGACAAATCCCAATCAACCATGTGTTGAAATGGCAATAAAGTGTTCTATCTATCTATCTATCTATCTATCTATCTTGTTGCTGTTTCATGTGTAATATTGTAGGAATTGTATTTTTGACATAGGGAGGAGTCATCATATGTTCCCCTTAACAATTGTATGTATTGAGCTGTACTGTACAGCCCATGTACATGTACATGTCAAAATACTTCCCAAAGGTCAGTGAATACCACAACCACTACACCAGAGGAAGCTCAACAAATCATGTTAAACCCAGATTCGGCTCAAACAAGGGACTAAACACGTTTCGCAATTATGCCACAACAATGTGGAACGCCCTACCCAAAGCTGTAAAGGAATGTGAATCCCTGCCCACATTCAAAACCGCTCTTAAAGAGCACCTACGGGAGGCTGCAATTCGAAACTGGCCACCGTAAATGCCCAAAACCCCCACCACCTCCTAATAGACAGTCTCCTCCCCACCGCATGTATATATTCCCTCCCCGCCGTATGTATATTTCCCTCCCACCCACCGACCCCCTCCTAATGTACAGTCCCCTCCCCATCATATGTATATACTCTGTCAGGATCTAGGGGTAACAGTACTGTATATTTGAATACCGCTTATGTCACAAATGTATCAGTACTAAATACCTATATGTCCCTATGCCATAAATGTCATGTATGTTGTGTATGTCATAAATGTCTATATGAAATGAAAATGGGGGACCCTGATGGAAACAAGACAAACGTCTTTCTCAGGTCTGCATCCCCTTAACAATTGTATGTATTGAGCCGTACTGTATTGTACCCATTCTGCAATCTGTTAAATAAAGTTTTCATTCATTCATTCATTCGTATTGTACCCATTCTGCAATCTGTTAATAACATTTTCAATCAATCAATCAATAGCAACTGGCCGTGTGTGTCTCTTGCATGTTAGCAATCGCCATTTTATCTTTGGAGTGGCTGCCGTTACATCATGTTCACGTTTGGTTTCCCTCGCGTTAGGCAGCATGTTACAAGAAGAACACGAATAGATGCTGTTTCATTCTGTTCCGTTCGCTAACTTACAGAATGGACGATGAAAGCATCTGTAGATCACTTACTGTATCTTTGTTTTATCCGGACAACCGTCAACAGGCTTGATCCACTTCAGCCCTTGTCCCTCCCCTCCACCAACCCGCAGGCTCGCGCGAACAACAGCGTCACGTGCCAGCCCCGGGTTGGTGGAGAGCAGAGTGACAGCCCGGCCGACCAATGAGCCCGATACTAGGGTCGTTACAGTATACTCTGTACTATAGTGCTGTATATACCTATGTATATTTATCACATAATCAATATATATCCATATATGTCTGTATATACCTGCATATAATCCTTCTGTATACCTACTAAAACACCTGCATATAACTGTATGATAGCATGTACATTAACCATAGATCCATTAGCACTTTGGGATCCGAACGAAAAGTGCACTACAAATATAATTTATTATTATTATTATTATTATTATGATGAGTTCTCAATGAGAGCAGAGGTGCAGCGATGCTGCTGAGACATTTAACTAGTTTATTAAACGTGTTTGGTGAAAAAATAAACCAAACAGATTGTTATTCAATATAGAATAAACATTTTAAAGTGTTAAGACACGGTCTATGCCCACGGTTGTGAAGTCTGATGGCTGCTGGCACGAAGGACTGGCCGAGGTGGTTAGGGGAGTGTGTGGGGGGGGGGGGGGGGTATGAGTGTGGCTGAACGTGCTCTTCTTGGCTAGCTCCTCATAGAGGGGGTGGGAGGGGTTCTCCAGGATAGCGGCCAGCTTCCTTCTCATCCTCCTCTCTGCCACCACCTCTAGTTTGACCAGCTCGATATTTCAGATACTAAGTGCGGCTAGCAGGAAAGCCATTACTAGAAAGTGGTTAAGAACAGAAATTCCTACATAAGGGAGAAATGGGAGAGAGAACTAGGAGATAGGAATAACAGGGAAGGAATGGGGTAACATATGTGAGGTGCAACATTCAACAACAGGATCGAGGATATGGAAAGAGTTTGGATGGAAAAACATAATCAGATTCTTTATAACCCCAGAGTTGAAGGGAAAATATGCACCAACACAAAGAGCATGCTGGAGGATGTGTGGGAAGGAGGGGGCAAATCACACGCACATATTCTGGGGATGTCAGAAGCTGAAGGGGTATTGGGAGGAGATAGGGGAGGCAATGATCAGAATATTAGGATACGGATTACCACAAACGGGACTGGTGCTTTACTTAGGGGACCTGACACACGAGGGAATACAGGGGGGGGACAAGTATTTAATAAAGATAATGTTGATATCGGCCAGAAAAGCAATAACGAGACTGTGGTACAAGGAAGACCCACCGACAATAGCACAATGGGTAGGAATAGTAGAGGAGATACAGGATATGGAGAGAATAACGCACATGCTGAGGTTACAGGAAGAGACATTTGGGGAAAGATGGGGAAAGTGGGATGATTATAAAGGGAACGAAAACGACATCACAGAGGAAGAACCAAATGCAACACAAGAGGGCGAAGGGTAAAGGAGGAAAGAAGTTCAAGGAGGGTCTCTGAACCCATGTCACACACTTTTGCTTTAGTTAGTAGTTTCTAATTGAATTTTTTTTGGGTATTACAATTGTTTTATGTTTTTTGTACTTTATTATTTATGTCTGTTTAACAGTGTTGTATTAATATTCAGGGATGATGTGGTTTGTATATGGGTGAATCAAAAGGCAAAGAGAAATTTAATAAAAAAAAAAAAAAGGCGAAGGATAAGGGAAGAAAGAAGTTCAAGGAGGGTCTCTGGACCCATATCACACATGTATGCCTTAGTCAGTATTTAATTTTTTTGAGTAGGTATTATATTTGTATACCTGTTTAAGGGCGGTACACAATCAGTCTTTGTATTAAGTACCTGGAAAAACAACTGAAGTGGAACCAGATAACTAACCATGTAACCCAGTAACATTTGTGCACTGCATTCTTTCTTATTGTGTTGTTAGTTTCATTTTTGTGTAAGTGTTGTTTGTCTATAAATGTTAATACAAATTTAAGTTTAAAAAAAAAGAACAGAAATTCCTACAGTGGATGATCGGATTGATATTATTTATGATATTTTTAAGATGGAAAGAATACATTTTTCTTTTAGGTTGCAACAGGATACGTTTCGGAAGAAATGGGAAAGATGGATAATGTACATTACACCGTTACGATCTTCATTTGTTTAAGGTGTATAGAAATGTCCATTCGGGTCAATTGTTAAGTGAACCTTGTGTAAAAGGAGTTGAGTGTCAGGAAGATGTACCCCAACATATTATTTTGTTATTAGTTTGCTTTATGGTAGATGCAGATTTATTGGAGATGCACCCTAACATATTATTTTGTTATCTGTTATTTTTGGTTATTGTTTTTGTTTGTCTAGAAAAAAAGAATTATAGGATGTTATTGACTGTATGGGTCCTCGTGTGCTTGATGTTATTGACTGTATGGGTCCTCGTGTGCTTGTACTTCTGCACTTTAACTCAGAATTATTAACAATTGATGCAATTTGTACTGCAGAAGGCAGAGATAAATGAAGGAGAAGTCAAGATATTGTTTGTATGGACCATGAAAAAAAAAGAAAAAAAAACAGTACTGTATTTGTAAATCTGGTATGTCATAAATGTATAGATGTAGCAGTACTGTCTATCTGTATGTCATGTAGGTCATATACGTTATGATGAATTGAAAATGGGGGACCCTGATGTAAACAAGACGAAAGTCTTTCTCTGGTCTGCATCCCCTTAACAATTGTGTGTATTGAGCTGTACTGTACCCATTCTGCAATCCGATAATAAAATGTTCAATCAATCAATCACTCCAATGCAGTGTTTCTCCCGTTAAGCTAGCACAGCACCTCTCTCTCTCTCTCTCTCTCTGAGCTTCCCCCATTAACTCTGTTTGGTAGCCAGAGCTGACGACATGATTGTCACCAGTAGGTACAAACATGAACCAGTTTCAAAAGAGCTGACAACATGATTCTCACCAGTAGGTACAAACATGAACCAGTTTAAAAAGAGCTGACGACATGATTCTCACCAGTAGGTACAAACATGAACCAGTTTAAAAAGAGCTATAAGGACATGATTCTCACCAGTAGGTACAAACATGAACCAGTTTAAAAAGAGCTATAAGGACAGGATTCTCACCTGTAGGTACAAACACGAACCAGTTTAAAAAGAGCTATAAGGACAGGATTCTCACCAGGTACCGGGATGAAGAAGGGCTTCGACAATCACCAGGTGTTTACATAGATTATTATTTATTTATTGAATTTATTATTGTGGGTACATATATTTAAATGTATAAAGAACAGTACATGTATATGTAGATATGTGTATGTATGCATGCATTTAGACTTAGAATGATGTATAATTACAATCACTTAGTAGTAGAGAAAGGGTAGGATTAAATATGTTTATACTTCTTCCTACTCCTTTTCAGACATAAAGTTAACATATATATATATATTGTTTCAACTATTTTGGTTTGTTGTTGCTATATCTATCTATCTATCTATCTATCTATATATATATAGCTTTATATATTGCGGTGAGACAACACACTCAGAGCGTCTACAACAGTGATATTTTGATGATGATGATGATGATGATGATGATGATGATGATGATGACGATGAACCCGTCAGGGTGGCGGTGTTGAGGCGGCGGGCGGTGGAGCCGTGCTTTCTGGCCGCCTCCAGGTTTCCAGCCAACCTCCGGTCCCTAGACTGGGAAGATAAAGTGGATGGGAGTTAAAAACCAGCACTAACACTAACAGCACCCATCACTTGTTCCTATAGTTAAAAACGAAATAAAGGGCTACAGGTCAAATACATTATAATAAGAAGAACATTGAAATATACTACTACTACTACTACTACTACTACTACTACTACTACTACTACTACTACTACTACTACTACTACTACTACTACTACTACTACTACTACTACTACTACTACTACTACTACTACTACTACTACTACTACTACTACTACTACTACTACTACTACTACTACTACTACTACTACTACTACTACTACTACTACTACTACTACTACTACTACTACTACTACTACTACTACTACTACTACTACTACTACTACTACTACTACTACTACTACTACTACTACTACTACTACTACTACTACTACTACTACTACTACTACTACTACTACTACTACTACTACTACTACTACTACTACTACTACTACTACTACTACTACTACTACTACTACTACTACTACTACTACTACTACTACTACTACTACTACTACTACTACTACTACTACTACTACTACTACTACTACTACTACTACTACTACTACTACTACTACTACTACTACTACTACTACTACTACTACTACTACTACTACTACTACTACTACTACTACTACTACTACTACTACTACTACTACTACTACTACTACTACTACTACTACTACTACTACTACTACTACTACTACTACTACTACTACTACTACTACTACTACTACTACTACTACTACTACTACTACTACTACTACTACTACTACTACTACTACTACTACTACTACTACTACTACTACTACTACTACTACTACTACTACTACTACTACTACTACTACTACTACTACTACTAATAATAATAATAAAAAACAGCACTAGTCATTTCCGTCTTTAACAGGAAACTCTTAATAAAGTATTCTAGTCTTTAACTATAGGAGCGAGTGATGTGCTTCAGTTTTTCCTTCAGACGAGTCGAACCCAGTTTTTCCATCTCACTTCTTGTGGCACAGATCTGCATGATTATGTTTACATGAGTAATGGGATTTCAATTCCATGCTGTCCCACATTTTGGACTGCCAGGACCATATCTGTGGAGGAAAAAACTATAAAAACCTTTGAGGAGACAGGACAGTAGACCATGTCACACCAATAGGCTGATGCATACAAATCTATGCCCCTCCTCCACCTGGGACCATCTGACCACCTCTCTTTGTTGATGCTCCCAAAGTACACCCCACTCATCAAACGTGTGAAGCCCTCAGTCAGAACAGTCATAATATGGCCTGAGAGGACAGACTCTGAGCTGCAGCAGCTGTTCCAACACACGGACTGGAGTATGTTTGCCACTCAGGCCACCCTGGACTCCCACACGGACTGGAGTATGTTTGCCACTCAGGACACCCTGGACTCCCACACGGACTGGAGTATGTTTGACACTCAGGCCACCCTGGACTCCCACACGGACTGGAGTATGTTTGACACTCAGGCCACCCTGGACTCCCACACGGACTGGAGTATGTTTGCCACTCAGGACACCCTGGACTCCCACACAGACTGGAGTATGTTTGCCACTCAGGACACCCTGGACTCCCACACAGCTGGCCCTGAATGGCATCCCCGGCAGAGTGCTCAGGAAGTGCGCTGAGCAACTGTCCGGGGTCTTAACTGACACTATTCAACCTGTCACTATCCCAGGGAGTTGTCCAAAACACATCTCTGCCTCGAGCCTTAATGACTTCCGCCCCGTTGCACTCACCCCCATCATCAAGAAGTGCTTTGAGAGGCTGGTGCTGGCTCACCTCAAATCTGGCCTCTCACCCTCACTGGACAGTCACCAATCTGCCTACCGTGAGAACGGGAGCACGAAGGACGCCATCCCCTCAGCGCTACACTCTCCCACCTGGATGAGAGCAATACCCATGTGAGAATGTTGTTCATAGACCTCAGCATTCAACACCACCATCGCCTCCAAACTCATCTCCAAACCAGTGGTGACCTTCTGGAAACCAAGGACCTTGACATCAACCCCTCGGTCTGCAACTGGATACTAGACTTCCTAACGAACAGACCTCAGTTTGTTAGGTTAATCTCACCTCCTCCACCCTCACCCTGAACACCGGCGTGCCGCAAGGCTGTGTGCTGAGTCCCCTTTCTCTACTCCGTTTTTTCTCTACCATGAAACTTGGGTATTGCAGATTAAGTTTTGATTTTCCTATGTTGGCTTATGTTCTTTTCGGGAACGTTTTTTGTTGATAGTTGATTTTTTGTTTGTTTTTTCTTGCAAACTTTAACTGTTTTTGTTCTCATCAGGATAGTTTCTTGTTGATTTTTGATGTTGATATTTTTTTGTTTGTTTGTTTGTTATATTTTGAAACCTTTAACTGTTTTGAATTCGTTTTTGAATTAGGGGTAGGTTGCTCTATAAGCCTTCGGCTTCAAACCTATCCTTTTCGCTTGTTTATTCGTATTTGTAAACATTCAAAGTCAAGGTAGACCGCGCTCTCAGTATCTGACAGCTGCCCCTCCCATGTATCTGTATCTGGCGAGTTAGTCTACAATGTCCTCTAGAGGGGGAGACAGGCTACTATATTCATTTGTTTAATGGTACTGTACCAAAGGGAATGAATGAAAAAAACTTGTTATCCTGTTTCCTATAAGTGACTTTTATTACTTTTATTATCATGATTATATTATTATTACTATTATTATAATTTTTACGAATGGTGAAAAGTTGTCCTCTTTTCCTTCCGTTTTTGTTGTTTTTTTCTTATAGAATTTTGTGTTTGCTATTGGCTTATTTAAGTTTCTGGTTTATATTTGTTTTCAACATTCTACATTATAAAATCCTTACTATGGAGGTCAAAGTTGACTAGCATTCCCAAGCTCACCTCAATGATGTCACTTCCTGCCCACATGGTATATAGCTCCCACTTTTACAAGCTACCATTGCTAGCCTATTAACACTGAAGATGCAACACCTGTTCCGAAACATGTCTGTACTATAGGCTGCCATTAAAAACAATTTTTTAATCTGAGAGTGCTGGTCCGGCCTTCGGCTTTCTTCCTTATTTGTAAATGTTCAAAATAAAATAAGTCATTCATTCATCCCTCTTCACCCACGACTGTACTCCTATACATGGTACCAACCCCATAATTAAGTTTGCAGATGACACAACAGCGGTGGGCCTCATCAAAAACAACCATGAGTTGGCCTATAGGGAGGAGGTCCAGCACCTGGTGGCGTGGTGTGCCGACAACCATCTGGCTCTCAACACCAAGAAGACCAAGGAGCTCATGGTGGACTTCAGGAAGACCAGACCCAGCGTCCACATCTCAGAGGACCCGTCTTGGAACCTCAACACCTCAGCACTGGTCAAGAAGGCTCACCAGTGCCTCTTCTTCCTGAGGAGACTGAGGAAAGCCCACCTGTCCCCTCAGATCCTGGTGAACCTTTACCAGTGTGCCATTGAAAGCATCCTCACCAACTGCATCACAGTCTGGTACGTCTTTTGCACGGCCTCTGACCGGAAAGCACTGCAGAGGGTGGTGAAAACAAAGCATCACCGGTACACCACTCCCTACTATTGAGTCTATCCACCACAAGCGGTGTCTGAGGAAGGCACGCAGCATTGTCAAGGACACCTCTCACCCCAATCATGGACTGTTTGACGTTCTCCCCTCCGGAAGACGCTCCAGGAACCTCCGCTCCAGGTCAAGCAGACTCAGGAACAGCTTCTTTCCCTCAGCGGTCATCTCTCTGAACCACGTTCACAGCAGACTCAGGAACAGCTTCTTTCCCTCAGTGGTCATCTCTCTGAACTCTGAACCACGTTCGCAGCAGACTCAGGAACAGCTTCTTTCCCTCAGCGGTCATCTCTCTGAACTCTGAACCATGTTCACAGCAGACTCAGGAACAGCTTCTTTCCCTCAGCGGTCATCTCTCTGAACTCTGAACCACGTTCACAGCAGACTCAGGAACAGTCTCTGGTTGCCCACAAGCCACACGGGTAAACCAACTGCCCATACTCGCTGGTATTGCCCCGGCTACCATCAGACGAGAAGCAGCCACACTGGTGCATCCCACCTCCTTCACAATAGCACCACAGAGACACCACGACGTGTGCGCCTAAAGTCACGGCGCCCCTTTTCCATGCAAGCCTACAGGCTACTCCACACAACACCATCTGACACTTCCAAGGCCTCCTGGGTCAGGACGAGATGGAGGGACCAGTGGAGGTCAGCAGAACCATCCAGGCTGCACCTCTACATCAATGACCCTCTGGACGTCCCTGGTCAGGACTTGCCCCGGAAGCAGTAGACAACCCTCAACCGCCTAAGGACCGCCGTTGGACGCTACGGCGCCTCAACGAAGAGGTGGGGCCTCAAGGACAGTGCCTCATGCGAGTGTGGAGCCCCTGCACAGACTGTGGAACATATCATCACCAGTTGCCCCAAACACCGGCCACCGTATGGAGAACGCCGTCTGATGGAACTGGACGATGAAACGTTGGCCTGGCTTGCCTCAACGGAGCTGCAGGTCTAAAGACACACGCCAGAAGAAGCAGACTCAGGAACAGCTTCTTTCCCTCAGCGGTCATCTCTCTGAACTCACGACGTTGTGCGACGTTGACAGACCCCCCCCCCTCCCCCTCACTATATAAACTCTGACTCCATTGCCTACACCCTAGGCTCTGTTACCCATACTGTACGACTCTGAACTCTGTTGCCTATACTCAATTTATACCTACCAACTGCTTCCACTGTCTACCCATATACTCTGCATGATAGCATGTACAATGGTGCTGAATATACCACATATTTACACTTATATATAACGTTTCTATCCTCCACATTGCCTGTGGTGCATTTTTTTCCTATTGCTAGGTTTTAGTGAGTTCTTCCTTACCTTTGTGTGGGGTATGTCTGGGAGTGTTGCATTCATTTATTTTATTTATAAAAAAAAATGTGGACTTCATGATGTTTTAGTTTTGTTCTTGATTTATTGTGATGTTTCTTCTTGACTTGTTTAAAGACGATGTGTCCGGTCCATGGGGACATTAACGTGTGTTGTCAGGCCTTACAAATAAATTTTATATCACAGCATATACCCATATTTGTCTGAATATACCTACATATAACCCCTCATATACTTGCTTGTACACCTGCACATAACCCATCGCTCTATATGATAGCATGTACTATAATTCTGTATATACCATATATATATGTCTGTACTTACCTGCACAGTCCCTTACTATATCTATATATATCCTACTCATGACTTACTAGTTACGCTGCTGGCCAGTAGTAGTCATACTGTCTCTCTCATATATATATAATATAACTCTGTACATACATTTGATTAGCACTACACTCAGTAGTAATATGTATATTGTGTACCCAGTTAACCACCTGTACATTGTATATTGCTGTTGCACTTTACTGCTACATACTGGGCAACTCTCTCTCTCTCTCTCCTCTCTCTCTCTCTCTCTCTCTCTCTCTCTCTCATCTACATACATTTGAATCGAATCTAATCCATGTTACTGACCAAAACACAGTGATGGCTGTTGGAATGTAGACCACTTAGTTGAACAAATAAAATAACACTTTAAATGTGTGCATTAGGGATGCCCCGATCACGTTTTTTGCCACCGATACCGATCACCGATCGTCGTGAGCCATATCGGCCGATACCGATACGATACCGATAGTTTTTGATTAAAATCTTTTTAATTTAATTTTATATATATTTTTTTTAATAAAATATATATATTATATAATTAGACTTGTACTTGTATTATCTGCGAGACATCGCCACCACGCAACAAGCTCCACTGTCTGTGTGTACTCTAGTAGCCTCCAGCTACGGCCAGGATTCTCCGGAGCTGCACCTGGAGCCTATACTCGAGTAGCCTCGAGCTACGGCAAGGATTATCCTGCCCTGCAGATGGACCCTATTGGTATAACGTTACTGTGGTCATATCACATTCAACATGCCCTCAGCTCGAATACGCATCGAATCAGTGTTATAAGACATTGATATCAGGAGCTATCTGTAGCTACTGCTAGCCGGATATATAACGTTAATACAACGCCTCAGTGAATTATTTAGTTCAATGGGACATTTAGTTTTGAACAGTGAACTAACTTGCGCTAACGTGAGCTAACAGCTAACAGATAACAGGTATCATACACGTCTCTACTAGACTTGATGGAGCGTTTGTTGATGTCAGGAGCTATCGGTAGCTGGCCGGCTAGATACCGTTCGGTTAGACAATGCCTCATCATGTATTAAACTAAAAGTGAATAGTTGACTGGGTCATTTTGTAAAGGTAGCTAAGCTAACGTTAGCTCAGGGAGACGCCGTCCTCCCGTGTCCCGTCCCACCACTAGACTACTAGACCCGTGTTTACATGCGTGCGGGAGGTGCTGGAGGGATGAGCAGACGCCGCACCACCCGGTGTCTGAGACAGAACAGATCGATTTTGACGATCGGCGAAAATAAAGCATTATCACCGATCACCGATCGCATATTTATACTGATTATTGGCCGATAACGATCGGTGGCCGATCGATCGGGGCATCCCTAGTGTGCATTGTGGCTTTTCTGCAGTTCAGCTGTGACAAGAACCGTCCCTCGTGAAACCAGCCATTCAGAATTGCAGCCACGCTGTGGTTAATAATGTGCGTGTAAAGATATCTTGATGCTTATGTACAAGATACATAAATCTTCTATTTTCATGGAACCTAAAATATGTTTCTGACAACATTTGTAACGACAGGATTGCTATGCTATTGCTGGATCTGGAGTCATATTTGATCTGCAGAGTCCAGTCTGAAAGTTGGATCTGAATTCCGTTTGACGGTACAGGGTCACGCACCACTGCTAGATGTACGATAATTATGGTACAGGGTCACGCACCACTGCTAGATGTACGATAATTATGGTACAGGGTCACGCACCACTGCTAGATGTACGATAATTATGGTACAGGGTCACACACCACTGCTAGATGTACGATAATTATGGTACAGGGTCACACACCACTGCTAGATGTACGATAATTATGGTACAGGGTCACGCACCACTGCTAGATGTATGATAATTATGGTACAGGGTCACGCACCACTGCTAGATGTACGATAATTATGGTACAGGGTCATGCACCACTGCTAGATGTATGATAATTATGGTACAGGGTCACGCACCACTGCTAGATGTACGATAATTATGGTACAGGGTAGGGCTGAACGATTAATCGATTTTAAATCGAAATCGCGATTTGGAATGATGCAATTAGCTAATAAAAAAAAATAAAAAATTGCAAATTCCTTTTATTTTTTTTTGCATTTATTTAACCAGGAAGTCCCATTGAGATACAAGATCGGTTTGGGAGAGGGAGGTAAGGTGTTCTACAGTTTAGACTTCAGAGAGGGAGAGTAAAGTACAGAAAAAAAGGTACCGGTATCGATTCCCAGGTAAAAAGAAACATTTTCAGGCTCGGTGTCCCAAAAAGACCCACCGCGTAGGCCAGATGCAAGCCGCATTTTACAATAAACCTCTGTGGGGCTGCAAAAAAAAAAAAAAAAGTATAATCGCAAATTTTATCGCAATCGCAATATCTGTCAGAAAAATCGCAATTCGATTATTTCCCAAAATCGTGCAGCCCTAGTACAGGGTCACAAACCACTGCTAGATGTACGATAATTACAGGGTACAGGGTAGGGATGCACGATAATTATCGGGCCGATACCAGCAATTATGACGTCATCCCGATAAACTCGATAACGTTATTAATAGCTCCGATAATATAATATATTTTTTTGTAAAAAAAAGAATGCGGTGTGGGTGAATTGGAATGAAGTGCGTTTGTTTTGACTAAAGTCTCCTCCCGTTTTGTCAGTACTGTGCTACGACTTGACAGCGTGTGGTTTAGGAACAGGGCGTTTTACACAAATCCAGCGCTCCCTTTCTTGGCTGTGACGTAGCCACGCAAGTTAACGTTAACAACAAAGATGGCCGCGTCGGTACTCGGAGTTTCAGAGAAAAAAGATCGCTTGCTATTTGTAATAAATGCAATGCAGACGTTCCACAAGGAGGGAAAATGGCAACAACTTGCAATACATCCAGCCCGACGGGTCATCTGCGGCATCACCACCACCACGACGGCGTGTTATTGTGTTAAAGGGGAACTCCAACATTTTGGGAAATTAGCTTATTTAACATCTTCCCTGGAGTTAGACAATTAGATACATACCTTTTTTGTCTCTGTGCGTGCATTTTAGCTTTGGGAATAGACGCTCCGTTAGCATAGCTTAGCTTCATCACTGGAAGTGGGGGAGGGTTAGAGCCTTACAGTGCCTTACAGTGTATTGCAAGGTCTGACATTGACCAAACTTGATATGCATGACCTTGGTGGGCTCTAGGTCAACTCCTGAAAAGGGGGTCAATGTCAGACCTTGCAATCAAAAGTTAGGGGCGCACTGAAATTATGGCAAGGGTTATTAGCCCCCTAACTTTTGATTGCAAAGTCTGACATTGACCCCCTTTTCAGGAGTTGACCTAGAGCCCACCAAGGTCATGCATATCAAGTTTGGTCAATGTCAGACCTTGCAATACACTGTAAGGCTCTAACCCTCCCCCACTTCCAGTGATGAAGCTAAGCTATGCTAACGGAGCGTCTATTCCCAAAGCTAAAATGCACGCACAGAGACAAAAAAGGTATGTATCTTCTTGTCTAACTCCAGGGAAGATGTTAAATAAGCTAATTTCCCAAAATGTTGGAGTTCCCCTTTAACTTAGAAGCCCACGACGACGCGAGGAGCTAAGCAAAGCTAGCCCCTTTCGTGGCTGTGATGCAACCCTTGGTTGAATACGCAGTCACTTATTTCTCCGTAGCAGCCAGGTTAATTTGCACCACCAAGGACTGCTTAAAAGCTAGCGGCTTGAGCCCTTCTGCGGTTCCCTCGGTCTTCGACAGACAGACCGGCGCATGCAGTTCAGCGTCGCGGAGCATTTAGCCTGCTGGCTACCTAGCTCCACTTCAACCAGCATCGGGAGCTCCAGCAGCTTGTCGATGTGCTAATAGCCTCAGCAAACTAACGTTAGCTGGCTCCAGCAGCTTGTCGATCTGTAGCTTGTCGATCTGCTGGAGCCAGCTAACGTTAGGTTGCTGAGGCTATTAGCACATCGACAAGCTGCTGGATCTCCCGATGCTGGTTGAAGTGGAGCTAGGTAGCCAGCAGGCTAAATGCTCCCGACGACATCAACAAGCTGCTGGAGCCAGCTAACGTTAGCTTGACTGGTTGCTGGCTAACTAATGAAGCTACTTGTCCCGGGAGATAACGGCGCTGGTTGTTGGCTAACTAATGTAGCTACTCGTCCCGTGAGATAACGGCGCTGCCTGGCTGGTTGTTGGCTAACTAATGTAGCTACTCGTCCCGTGAGATAACGGCGCTGCCTGGCTGGTTGTTGGCTAACTAATGTAGCTACTCGTCCCGTGAGATAACGGCGCTGCCTGGCTGGTTGTTGGCTAACTAATGTAGCTACTCGTCCCGTGAGATAACGGCGCTGCCTGGCTGGTTGCCCTTCTGTCAAACTTCTTTAATTTAGCAAACGACTCGTCAATAGGTACAAGCGTGCTCGCGCCGTCGTCGCGGGCCCCCAACACCGTGGCGGTGGTGATGCCGCAGGTGACCCGTTGTTGTGGTGGTGATGTGAGGTGGTGATGTGTCCACTCAAAGCCTCTTTTTCAAGGCTCCGCTTTGAAAAAAGAAGAACAAAAAGCTTCGAGCGTCTTAGGTTGGATGCACCACAAGCTGTTGACGGATTGTGAATTTTCATTTGGAAAAATAAATATGGTCACTTTATCAGTCAAAACTGTTCTCTTGGCTTTTGTTTCTGTTGTCTGGTTAGGTCACATTTAAGTTGGTGTTAAGTTATTGTCCTGGGAAGTCTTTATTATTGTATTGTGATATGTTTTGTTTCATATTGAAAAAAAAAAATGATCAAAAAAAATATATACATTAAAAAAAAATTATAATACAATAAATATCGGTTATCGATATCGGTTATCGGCTTGAGGAGCATAAAGTTATCGGTATCGGTGTCAAAAAAGCAATATCGTGCATCCCTAGTACAGGGTCACGCCCCACTGCTAGATGTACGATAATTATGGTACAGGGTCACGCACCACTGCTAGATGTACGATAATTATGGTACAGGGTCACGCACCACTGCTAGATGTATGATAATTATGGTACAGGGTCACGCACCACTGCTAGATGTACGATAATTATGGTACAGGGTCACGCACCACTGCTAGATGTACGATAATTATGGTACAGGGTCACGCACCACTGCTAGATAGGGCTGTCTTAAATACTTCGAAGCTTCGTTCGATGGCACAAGCTTCGAACAAAAAAAAATCGAAGTTAAAAAAATTAAATAAAATAAAAAATAAATTTTCTTTTTCAATTTTTTTTTTTCATTTTTTTTTTTTTTTTACTTCAGTGTGTGTGTGTGCATGGGGCCATTGGGTGGGGCCGGGGGACAAATACACTGGAGGAAAGTAACCCAGCTCAGCACTGCCCAAATTATATCATCACTATTGCCTGTTTGAAGGATATCATCCTCAAACACATATACACCACCTACACGCCTATTCTCAGTCCTTGCCCCACAATGGTGGAATGAACTACCCACCCCAGTTAGGACAGCCGAATCCCGCCCAATCTTTCGCCGTCGACTAAAGACGCACTTCTTCAACCATTATCTGAAATAAAATAAAAAAAAATCTAACCCTAACTAACCTTACTGTCATGCACTTGTCCTAATAAACTAACCTACACTGTAACACGCAACACTTTGATGAATATTGTTACTCATCTGATAGAGTTGTATCCTTCCTGATGACCTGTCGTACAGAACTTATAAGTCGCTTTGGATAAAAGCGTCAGCTAAATGACTAAATGTAAATGTGAATGTAAATGCCTTGTAGAATTCCACACATAAGAAAGAAAGATACTGGGATGAATAAACAAAATAGGAAATAAAATGTAGAAATGCATGCAATACATAAATAAATATGAATCTCCATATATGAAATAGAACATTTAGATAAGGTGCTACTGAGATGTTTTGGTGAGTTCTTTGTTTTTTTGTGGAAGTAGCCCTTCTTAAAAATGCATGAACATTCACTGATAATTGGTCTGTAGTGGAGTCTACAAGGTCTACAATGCCGGACCTTGTAGACTGACATAATTCTGTGCATAGTTTAGTCTACACAGGCCATATTTCAAATAATCAAAATCTTACTTCATTCATCTTAGACATTCTTGATTTGGGGGATTGGTAGTTCCCATGAAATCTGAAGTTGTTCAAACGATCCACCTTTAATTAAATCACACAGCCGTGTTGGCTGTGTCACAGTCACGAAAGGGGCTACTTAATTCATTAATCCAATCCACTTTATTTATAGAGCACATTTAAAAACAACAAAGTTTACCAAAGTACTGTACAAGTCCCACAACATAAGAAAAAAAAAAAAAATATTATATAAAAAAAAAAATTAATTAAATCTTTTTTTAATTCGAAGCTTCAAATTAAAATCGAAGCTCGGCCCCGAAGCTTCGATTGCCAAAAAAAATTCGAAGGTCAGCCCTACTGCTAGATGTACGATAATTATGGTACAGGGTCACGCACCACTGCTAGATGTATGATAATTATGGTACAGGGTCACGCACCACTGCTAGATGTATGATAATTATTGTATTTGTAGAATAAAAGCAGCTCGCTCATTACAGGCACAGAAACAGCCCAATGAGAACAGGACTGAAACAGAGAGGTATAGATGCTGCTAGAATGCTTTTTCTTCAGCAAAAACACCTCTTTCTTCACCTCAAAGAACTACGTACAGTATATTAACTTGTTATATGTCAACTCAAATATGTCCACTTTGAATAAAACAGGTCTCTTATACCATCTTTTAATCACAGTTGCTATTGCATGTACATATTTGTGTTTTATTACATACATACTAGGGGTGGACGGTATAAACGGTATACGGTATAAACGGTATTAATTTGCTCTACGGTATGGATTTTGACTATACCGTGTAACCGGTAGCGCAGCTCTAAAATAGCAATGACGTCATGTAACCACAGCGCGACTATTTCAATCGCATTTGCCCCTAAAAATAGATAGAATTAGTCATAGATAATAGATATGTGCAAACTGGAAAAAGTTATTTAGGAGGCTTCGCGCAGTGGGCGTGTCAACACGCAATTGTCATTTCATAATAAACACATATCACCGCGGCGCACAGCAAGTTTCAATTTCAGTTCCTGGCATTTTTAACCAGTGGAGAAAGGTAAGAGATGTCCCTATCGTTTTTCTTATATGAATTATTCTACGTTAATAAAACATACCTGGTGATCAACTACAGTTTGCTGTAAACATTATGATATGCGTGTAGTGTTATGATAACGACGGCTGCAGCGGGAGCCGGGAGGACGGCTGCACCAGTGGATTTGCGAATAGCATGCAGCTGCAGAGCCGCAGAGCCAGCGGCGCTTTCAGGTCAGGTCCGCTCAACAGCGCCCCCCCCCACCCAACGGCTGAAAGCTGTGACCAGACCTGAAAGCGCCGCTGGCTCTGCTGCTCTGCAGCTACATATGCTTCTAGCAAAATCCAGCATCCAGCCCGGCTGCGTGAATATTAAAGGCAACCAACTTGTGTTCAGCTTTTCGTTCAGCGTTTCTCTGATTGGCCACACGGCCAATCAATCAATCCACTAGCACACGCCCTTGCGGCAAGAGAGACGCGGCAGGAGCGCTGGTCGAACCAGCGGTGTTCTGTTGTGTGACTGTACTACAGCGGTGTTCTGTTGTGTGACTGTACTAAACTCTTCCACCACATGACCGACATTTGACATACAGTACACCTCCTATCTATGTTGGGATTATGTTTGGTCATGACAAAACAATAAAAATCGTTACTGTTAGTAATGCTGCCACCACCCACTTCAATGACAGAGCTCTCATATTTGCGAATGCATAAACTATATCTTAAATTATGGCGATGTGTCTAATATGGCTGTCGCGAAGTCATTGATAAGCGACAGCCATATTAGACACATAGCCATAATTTAAGATATAGTTTATGCATTCGCAAAATATGAGAGCGCGCCGCTGTCATTGAAGGGCTTCCTACAACAGAGCACCGCCGCTGCTGCTGCTGAAGCTGTATCAAGCCGGCGGCGGCGCACGAAAGCCGGGGATAAACCACTGCGTCGCCCCGCTGGCGCTTCAGGCTCAGCAGCCTCCACGGGCGAAATAACATATAACGTTACAGTTCCACACTGATGTACAGTGAGTGTCTAATATGGCTGTCGCGAAGTCATGCCTCTCCCTCTGACAATATCATAATGATGTGTTTTCTATATTATATCCACAATCATTCATCTAAAAAATTGTATGGGCTTTGATTAAACATGTAACCTACACCTACTGTAACTTACTGTACCTCTGCTTCCTACAGCACAGCAGGTAATGGCGTTAATCAATGGAACGCGAAACATAATAACGTTACGCTTTCTAGTTCAGCGCATTTCATAACTGTATGGGCTTTGTTTATACACGAGTGAATCTGGTAGTTGGTTGTTAAAAACGTGAAACATAATAACGTTACGCTTTCTAGTTCAGCGCATTTCATAACTGTATAGGCTTTGTTTATACACGAGTGAATCTGGTAGTTGGTTGTTAAAAACGCGAAACATAATAACTTTACGCTTTCTAGTTCAGCGCATTTGATAACTGTATGGGCTTTGTTTATACACGAGTGAAACAGCAGCCCAACACAAGTGCGTTGGAACAGCAGCCCATGGTACACAAGTTGGTTGCCCGCGCTGCCACTCGCTTGCGCTCCTTGGATTTCATTTGGGACGTGGGACGACTGCGCTTGCCTGCGCGTGGGGGCGCGGCCAATCAGAGAAAAGCCGAACACAAGTTGGTTGCCTTTAATATTCACGCAGCCCGCGCGCGGCTGTTTGCAATGGGAGCAGCACGGACTCGGGACTTATTTTATTTGGAATATAATGACTTTATACGCAAAAGTAGCCTAGTTTTAAGTTAAAATATTATAAATCTACATGCCTTGAGGATGTCATTCTTTATATAGCCTGCCTATCAGGCAAAAAAAAAAATTCTAACGGAAACACTGATACCGTGATATATACCGTTACCGTCTATGCTTCAAATTATACCGTGATATAAATTTTAGACCCGTTTTATTCTCCACCCATTGATACTTCTTCTAAGGTTTCTCTCCGCCACCTTGCCTGTGGTGCTTTTTTCCAATTGCTAGGTTTTTAGTGAGTTTTTCCGTACCTTCGCGTGGGGCATGTCTGGGAGTGTTGCATTTATGTATTTTACATTTTATTTTGGATTTCATGGTGTTTTTGTTTTGTTTTTGATTAATTGTGATGTTTCTTCTTGACTTGTTTAAAGAAGACATGTCCGGCCCATGGGGACATTAATGTGTGTTGTCGGGCCTTACAAATAAATTAGATTTTCACTGTAGAACGTTTTTTTTTGTTAAACCCAGACACAAAACAAATAAACACAAACGCCAAATGTATTGCATTAGAATGCTGAATGTGTGTCCAATCACATACTAAGGGTCTCAATTAAGGAAGAAAATATATAAATGATGTAAAACCTACTGAGCAGGGTGTCATTGTAGGTAATACAGCATCTGCCTCTCATGTAATGTTTCTTTCGGTGACCCGACTGGACATTTCTTGGAGCATTGCGGGCAGGTGTGTGTGTACATGTGTCTTTTCAAATGATTCTAGAAAGCCTTTCCCACAGTACGAACCACCTCTTCTTCTCTCAGGTGTACATTGACACATTGGCGGTGTGAGTGGCGCGAGGGCTGTTCGTGTTTTTCTTCGGTCATGGCGTGCTATTTATTGGGGTGTGTGTCTTGGATGGGGATGTGGTAGGGATTTATGTGTGGGGTCATATTTAGCTAATAACACTTAAAATCATTGCTAAACAAACGTAGTGCTGAAAATATACACTTTGACTGCCGTTTTGATAGGGTTAGGGTCTTTACTCTTGGCTACATTTTAAAAGGAAATGCAACATTACTTACTACGGACTGTATTGATCTATTTGTGACGTGAAATTAACCTCTGCCTGATCTGGGCCGATCGGGCTTCAGTTCAGCTCAGTTCAGTAATTTTTTATTTCGGGCTTTGGACACATAACAACAGTCATTCCATAAATCAAATCAGCAGTGGTTAGCAGTGTTGACTCACAGCAAGAAGGTCCTGGGTTCAAACCCCAGCAGTGGTTAGCACTAGCAGTGTTGACTCACAGCAAGAAGGTCCTTGGTTCAAACCCCAGCAGTGGTTAGCAGTGTTGACTCACAACAAGGTCCTTGGTTCAAACCCCAGCAGTGGTTAGCAGTGTTGTCACTCTCACAACAAGGTCCTTGGTTCAAACCCCAGCAGGGGGCCTTTCTGTGTGGAGTTTGCATGTTCTCCCCATGTTTACGTGGCCCTGGCCTAGTAATAGGTAATAGCGATCTTTAAATACTTAACCTGCAAACACAGACTTCTTTCTCTCTCTTTCTCTCAGTCTTGGTGAATATGATGACTTAAGTTTATTGTGAGCTTGATTGTATTTTTTCAGGTAATGTGACTATACGATTTATTCTTCTTCCTGCTCCTTTTGTCCATGGTATGGTATTTATGATTTAGTATGAAGAACTCTGATTGTATTGTTTCCATGTGGCAAATAAAACTCTGAAATCTGAATCTAAATCTATATGTATATTTAATAGGGCTATATATTTCATATACTATTTATATTATATATTTAAAGCCACAGAAAATCTGTTGGAGTTGGGAGTTATCTACCTGAAAGTGTGCTTGTTATTGTTGTGACTACGTGCAAATTTGTTCCATTGTGGTCTAGCCCCCACTTTCCGATTCTTTTCACTCTGAGCAGCAGGTTCCCCAGAACTGTTGTACCGGATGACTTGGCTGTTCCACTAAGGAAAAGCACATTTAGCCAATCAGCCCTCTCCGTGAGAGCTGCTAAGACCTGGAACTCCATACCAATTTACATCCGCCATATTGAAACACACAGATCATTCAAGCACAATCTCAAAACACGGTTAAGAAATAACTAAACATGTGAACACAACAGCCCTTCAGAACCCTAACCCTGTCTGCTTGCCTACGTGTACAAAACTGAAACTGAATTGCGGTTAAGTAATGTGTATGATTAGAGCATGGAAGGAACCCTATCAAGCAAAATGGCAGGTCTTACCTTTTGTTTCACATGACTGTCTCCCATCTTTCCACTTGTAACCTTGACTCAGTGGCCTATGAAAAGAAACAAAGGTCCTGAACAAGAATTCAAATTAGATCAATCAAATATGATGAATTATTTACATTTGAATTGTCACTCATGTATTTCCTAGGACTGTCAAAATTAACACATTCATTTTTTATTATTTTGTAAACCTTTAAGAGGCAGTAACTATTTTCAGACCACTACAGGGCCGCAAGTCACCATGATAAACAAACTCCGTTTACCCAAAATGAAAGCCTCGTCACGTATAAACTATAAAAATGCATTACTGTTACAATCTTGTTGTAACCAAGAGATTACCTGGGGAAAAAAGTAATTATGTGCATGGATTACAACATAAACTTTCTCTTGGGCATTTCCTGGTTGAAGCACTGGCTGGTGTTATAGATAACATTCAGCCACAAGGTGTCGCACTAGAGCACCAGCATGTCATTTATCAGGTGTATTCCACGTGGAGAAATGGGAAGTCGGGAGGGGATACATGCCTGCTGCAACATTCATTTTGTACCCACAATTAGTTTTTAATGCTAAATCCATTAACCAATCCTTTTTTGAGGGGGAAATAAATACTATACTAAAGAAATACTCAAATCTAAAAGCTGTGGATGTAGCCTATATATTTGTAATGATTACTCTACATAAAGATTATCTATAGCACCTTTAAACAAAGTAAATACTTCAACTACAAACATATTACTGTTCTGACAATATTGATAACAGTAATAAACAGTCGCTGAAAAGAACACTTTCTTTCAACCTTGATGTGTGGAGTCAGACTCGGGTACCGGATGACTCTGCGATACGTCTGACGTGTCCTCGCCTTCTTCCTCCTTACAATCGGACTTGGAGGGAGCTCTTCGGAAGCTTTTCGGAAGCTTTTTGGAAAACCTTTTGGACAGCGTTAAATAGTGATATTTTGGTGAAGATGTTGAGTAATCAGAACTGTGTTCAGTTTCAGAGGTACTTAGCTCCCCATCATGTTCAGGCTCAGACTCAGTTTCACATGAAGGTGTCATCTGTGGCCTCGGGTTCTGATCCCCGGTCTGAATGTCGCCGTCCTCCTCCTCTGGGCCAGATAAAATGGGACAGTGCGCATAATTGATGTTCTTGGCCTTTAGGAACCCGTCTAAAGAGTCGAACACCTCTATGTCAGTGGAGGGAGACGCCGCTGCTAGTTTTGAGGTGGAGTCTTGATCTATGGATTGTTCACGTTGCAGATCTTCATGTTCCAACCCTTGCTCTTTAAGTGAAGCTTCAGTCTTGACCGCATTTTCACACTGTGAAGAGTTAAAGAGTGCATGTTTAGAAGATTCAGTACGTTATAGGCTCATGTCTCTGATTCTTTTGTCCCATGCATACTGATGTGGATACACAGATACTGATGCCAGTACTGAGGGTGATACCAGGCTAAAATACTGCAGGTACTGAGGGTGATACCAGGCTAAAATACTGCAGGTACTGAGGGTGATACCAGGCTAAAATACTGCAGGTACTGAGGGTGATACCAGGCTAAAATACTGCAGGTACTGAGGGTGATACCAGGCTAAAATACTGCAGGTACTGAGGGTGATACCAGGCTAAAATACTGCAGGTACTGAGGGTGATACCACGCTAAAATACTGCAGGTACTGAGGGTGATACCAGGCTAAAATACTGCAGGTACTGAAGGTGATACCAGGCTAAAATACTGCAGGTACTGAAGGTGATACCAGGCTAAAATACTGCAGGTACTGAAGGTGATACCAGGCTAAAATACTGCAGGTACTGAAGGTGATACCAGGCTAAAATACTGCAGGTACTGAGGGTGATACCAGGCTAAATTCCTGCAGGTACTGAAGGTGATACCAGGCTAAAATACTGCAGGTACTGAAGGTGATACCAGGCTAAAATACTGCAGGTAGTGAGGGTGATACCAGGCAAAAATACTGCAGGTACTGAGGATGATACCATGCTAAAATACTGCAGGTAGTGAGGGTGATACCAGGCTAAAATACTGCAGGTAGTGAGGGTGATACCAGGCTAAAATACTGCAGGTACTGAGGGTGATACCACGCTAAAATACTGCAGGTACTGAGGGTGATACCAGGCTAAAATACTGCAGGTACTGAGGGTGATACCAGGCTAAAATACTGCAGTTAGGGTATATTTGCAGTTGTGAGGTTAATCAAACTCACTTGGAGTGTGAATGTGATATATCACAGGAAACGACTCAACCTCTATATATACTAGATAATAGTCAGATATCACTTCAGTTAGTAAATATAAATGGTCATATTTAATAAATATAAATTATATGATATTAGTAAATATAGATGATAGTGATATTTAATCTCAGTTAGTAAATATAAAGAAGTCAAGATTTAACCTCAGTTAGTAAATATAGAGAATAGTCATATTTACTCTGTTAGTAAATATAAAAAATAGTCATATTTAACGTCAGTTGTAAATATAGAGAAGTCATATTTAACTTCAGTTAGTAAAAATAGAGTATAGCTACTGATGTTTATATGATACTGTATGACTCCTACAATGTGAATGTAAGGAGGAAAAATGATTCACACATCCTTACATGAACATATTCTGTACACTATGTTCTCAGTCGCTCTATAGCTCCTGTCTCTGCTCAGTATCTGCTTCTGACACTATAATGTAAACGGCCTATGATATATAATCAGTGAAGGGAGATGTACCTTATGGACTAATATGGACAGTCGAGACACAGTAGATGCATCATGAGTACTTACACATCAGAATTTACATGTTAAATATGTATCAAGTAATATGACTTTGTCTTTGTGAGATATAAAACATGTACACTGTTACTGTGTTACTGTCTCATATCCTCTGCTCTTTATCCTCTCCTCTTCACCACCCTTCTTCCCCACTCTTTTACTAACGAAAGAGCATTTTTATTTCACAAACTGTATGGATCCATATTATAATAGACAACCTTATTGAACTTTAGGAATTGTCTCCCAATCATTCGGATATTCATCTCAATATTAGCATTCCGATTCTATTTTTTTTTTTTTTATTGGTCTTTTTCCCCCTCCATTTTCCTCCGATTTTTCTCCCATCCCAATGTTAGTCGTATGCCAATTCCCAGTCCCTTCCTGGTCGCTGCGCACTTACCCCCCACAGTCAGATCATCTGGGAGAGTGGAGGCTACCACGTGCTTCCTCCGACACACGTCCAGCCAATCACCGCTTCTTTTCACCTGGCAGCGCGGATTCTCATTGAGAGGGCGTAGCGTGTGGGAGGATCACACTATCCCACTCAAGTCCAATCCGCGCTTAGCAGGCGCCCCGACCGAACTGTAGGAGTCGCTGTTTACAACGACCCGGACCCACCCCGCCAGCTTCTCCCACCCTCTAATACAGCCAATTGTATTAGTGCAGACGGCCAGCCAAGCTGGTGACAACCCCGGAGCTGTGAGCTGGATTCGAACAGGCGAATCCAGCTCACAGCTCCGGGGCTGGTGACGAACGCAATCTCCGCTCGGCCACCTAACCGCCTTCCGATTCTATTCTTAATACCTCGGACCACGGATCTTGATTTAGATCAAAATACATCATTACAGTGATATAATCACCTCCATAAACAGTGGCTCAGGAGGTAGAGCGGTCGTCTGGTAATCAGAAGGTTCCTGGTTCGATTCCAGCTCGTCCCGGGCAGTTTGTCGAAGTGTCCTTGAGCAAGACACATAAGCCCTAACTGCTCCTGTTAAGCAGGTTGGCACCTTGCATGGCTGCCTCCGCCGTCTGTGGTGTTTAAGTTCTGCCTTTCTCTTGAAGCTCAAGTCACAGCAGTAAGGTTTCTCTCCTGTGTGTACCATGTGGTGAACTTTAAACTGCAACTTTGTCTTGAAGCTCTTCCCACACTGGTCACAGCAGTAAGGTTTCTCTCCTGTGTGTACCATGTGGTGTATTTTAAGATATTTCTTTGTCTTGAAGCTCTTCCCACATTGGTCACAGCAGTAAGGTTTCTCTCCTGTGTGTACCATGTGGTGTCTTTTTAGGTTTTCCTGTCTCCTGAAGCTCTTCCCACACTGGCCACAGCAGTAAGGTTTCTCTCCTGTGTGTACCATGTGGTGACTTTTAAGTTCTGCCTGTCTCCTGAAGCTCTTCCCACACTGGCCACAGCAGTAAGGTTTCTCTGTGTGTACCATGTGGTGTTGTTTAAGATGTGCCTCTCTCTTGAAGCTCATGTCACACTGGTCACAGCAGTAAGGTTTCTCTTCTGTGTGTACCATGTGGTGACGTTTAAGCTCTGCCTTTCTCTTGAAGCTCATGTCACACTGGTCACAGCAGTAAGGTTTCTCTTCTGTGTGTACCATGTGGTGTTGTTTAAGCTCTGCCTTTATCTTAAAGCTCTTCCCACACTGGTCACAGCAGTAAGGTTTCTCTCCTGTGTGTACCATGTGGTGCATTTTAAGTTCTGCCTTTCTCTTGAAGCTCTTCCCACACTGGTCACAGGAATTATGTCTCAATTCCTCCATGTCTCTATTGGTTGCCGGGCAGCAGGACACGGGATGGATCTGGGGAACAGAGAGAGAAAGAAACATTCAAATAAAGAGATAGGTTTATAAACTGGCAGTCTAAGGCCATGTATAGATTTATGCTTTAAGACCTGAGGAACCGTGCCTTACAGTGAAATTACAGAGGTTCATTCTCCACTGGACAGATAGCATGAGGTGACTGTTCATTCTCCACTGGACACATAGCATGAGGTGACTGTTCATTCTCCACTGGACACATAGCATGAGGTGACTGTTCATTCTCCACTGGACACATAGCATGAGGTGACTGTTCATTCCCCATTGGATACATAGCATGAGGTGACTGTTCATTCTCCATTGGACAGTAAGTAAGAGTAAGTAAGTAAGATGTGTTGTGCGCTCCTTATCGACCTAGCAACTCTTCGTTATTATGTTGTTTTTTAGTAATGTTTTACACAAAAAGGTGACCAGCATTGATAGATATGACAGAGAGGCACTACTGGACATAGAAGATTTGACGATCACTCCAGAACTGGAGTTTTTACACAAAGATCCGTTGTTCATACGAAATGCAGCAGACCCGTTCAACGCAGTGCTGCCGAGGTCAAAGAGACGCAGAAAGCGGGGATGCAGAGCCGGCCTCCTGGTGAGACTGAGAAAGCGAGCCAATAGCCCCCCGCCTCCCAGCATTCTGCTTGCCAATGTACACTCTCTGGATAATAAACTGTGCGAGCTAAGAGCAAGAATATGATTCCAACAAGAAACGAGGGACTGCAACATAGGGGTGGACGGTATGGTCTAAAATTTATATCACGGTATAATTTGAAGCATAGACGGTAACGGTATATATCACGGTATCAGTGTTTCCGTTAGAATAATTTTTTTTGCCTGATAGGCAGGCTATATAAAGAATGACATCCTCAAGGCATGTAGATTTATAATATTTTAACTTAAAACTAGGCTACTTTTGCGTATAAAGTCATTATATTCCAAATAAAATAAGTCCAGAGTCGAGACTCCGTGCTGCTCCCATTGCAAACAGCGAGGCTGAATGCTGGATTTTGCTAGAAGCATATGTAGCTGCAGAGCCGCAGAACCATGGGCGCTTTCAGGAGCCATTGGCAATTCAGCCGTTGGGTGGGGGGGCGCTGTTGAGCGGGCCTGTGACCAGACCTAAAAGCGCCCATGGTTCTGCGGCTCTGCAGCTACATGCTATTCGCAACTCCACTGCTGCAGCCGTCCTCCCGCTGCAGCCGTCGTTATCATAACACTACACACATATCATAATGTTTACAGCAAACTGTAGTTGATCACCAGGTATGTTTTATTAACGTAGAATAATTCATATAAGAAAAACGATAGGGAAATCCCTTACCTTTCTCCACTGGTTAAAAATGCCAGGAACTGAAATTGAAACTTGCTGTGCGCCGCGGTGATATGTGTTTATTATGAAATGACAATTGCGTGACAATTACGCGAAGCCTCCTAAATAACTTTTTCCAGTTTGCACATATCTATTATCTATGACTAATTCTATCTATTTTTAGGGGCAAATGCGATTGAAATAGTCGCGCTGTGGTTACATGACGTCATTGCTCTTTTAGAGCTGCTCTACCGGTTACACGGTATAGTCAAAATCCATACCGTAGAGTAGGGGTGGACGGTATGGTCTAAAATTTATATCACGGTATAATTTGAAGCATAGACGGTAACGGTATATATCACGGTATCATCGTTTTTGATAAAAAAAACTTTTTTATTTTATATAATTTTTTTTTTTTTTTTTATAAAATATATATATTATATAATTAGACTTGTACTTGTATTATCATGCGAGACATCGCCACCACGCAACAAGCTCCACTGTCTGTGTGTACTCTAGTAGCCTCCAGCTACGGCCAGGTTTCCCCGGAGCTGCACCTGGACCTATACTCAGTAGCCTCGAGCAGAGCTACGGCCAGGATTCTCCGGCGCTGCACCTGGACCCTATTATATTGGAATAACGTTAGCAAGCCCTCAGCTCGAATACGCATCGAATCAGTGTTATAAGACATTGATATCAGGAGCTATCCGGCTAAGCCGGATATATAACGTTAATACAACGCCTCAGTGAATTATTTAGTTCAATGGGACATTTCGTTTTGAACGGTGAACTAACTCGCGTTAACGTGAGCTAACGGCTAACAGGTAGCACACACACGTCTCTCTCTACTAGACTTTGTGGAGCGTTTGTTGATGTCAGGAGCTATCGGTAGCTGGCCGACTAGATACCGTTCGGTTAGACAATGCCTCATCATGTATTAAACTAAAAGTGAATAGTTGACTGGGTCATTTTGTAACGGTAGCTAAGCTAACGTTAGCTCAGGGAGACGCCGCCGACAGCTGAGCTCCCGTGTCCCGTCCCACTAGACTACTAGATCCGTGTTTACATGCGTGCGGTAGGGGCTGGCACGCCCACTGCGCGAAGCCTCCTAAATAACTTTTTCCAGTTCGCACATATCTATTATCTATGACTAATTCTATCTATTTTTAGGGGCAAATGCGAGTGAAATAGTCGCGCTGTGGTTACATGACGTCATTGGTATTTTAGAGCTGCACTACCGGTTTAGACGGTATAGTCAAAATCCATACCGTAGAGCAAATTCATACCGTTTATACCGTATACCGTTTATACCGTCCACCCCTACCGTAGAGTAAATTCATACCGTTTATACCGTATACCGTTTATAACGTCCACCCCTACTGCAACATCATATGTTTGACGGAGACATGGCTGGGCGAGGAGACTCCACGCCAGAACAATCAGCAGCAAAGAAGGTAAACACCCAGAGGCTGCTTTCATCGTGGTTGGAGATACATTTTTATTTTTATTTATTTTTTAAGAACAGTTTACCTATCAGCCAGTTCTACAGGATCTGTAGTACAGATGCGTTTTTTTAGGAACAGACAGATACTTTAAAAACGAGCTTTAAAACCAGAGGGTACACACAGGACATTGTAGAAAAAGCAGTTTTGAAAGTAGGCCATAAAACACAAGACGATTGCTTACAATCTACAAGAAACAAAACTACCTCTGCACAACCTACAGTGTGTTACACAATACTCACCTCTAGGCAACCTTTTTAAGCAAACTATAAAAAAAAAAAAGCATCTTCTCAGTTCTGATCCAACATTGGATAAATCTTTTCAGATCCTCCCTAGACTAGTATACAAGAGAGCACATAACATCAGAGACATTGTGGTCAAATCAGACCTGCCTCCTTAAAAAAAAAAACTTTTTTAGATGACCTGCCAGATGGAAACCGACGTTGTGATTCGTGTGCTCAGTGTCACTTTACATAAAAGTGCACTTTTTTCTATCACCCATCAACTGGGAAAGAGATCAAAATAAGAGGCAAAATAACATGTAAAACTACCAATGTAATCTATATGCTCAATTGCCCATGTGGTAAAGCATATGTCGGTAAGACAACACGTGCTTTAAAAACACGTATTGCTGAACACAGGAGTACGATACGGAATGGGGATGAAAAAAGCCCAGTAGCTTTACATTTCAAAAAGGCACACCACAATGTCTCATCATTAAGATACCTTGGAATAGAGAAAGTGCATCTTCCAAGACGAGGGGGAGATATAGATCATCTCCTACTGAGGAGAGAAGTGTGGTGGATCCATTACCTCAAAACTATGGCACCAGCAGGACTCAATGAGGACTTTGACATTAGGCCTTATTTGTAAATAAACCAATAGAGGGAGACAGTCAATAGATAGTCTTCATTCTGGGTCACTGTTTTTTCCTTTTTGTTTTCAGTGGCTAGGACCTGGACCGGGTCCAAAAGAAAGTACTTTACACACTGCTGTCTATAGATGCAATAAATCATGTCTAATACCGTGTTTAATATATATATATACATATTTCTCTAAAAAATCTTTTTCTAAAAAAGGTCAAATGTAAAAGATAAATTGTTACTAAATCATGTCTAAAATGTATAAGAAAATCATGCAAGTCTTGGTACCGCCCCTGATCACCAGGTGGGGCTGATAGCTAATTTATTAATTTAATTTCCTGTATAAAAAAGATGCAATTTTCTGTTGTGTTCATACTTGAAAAAGACCGGAAGGGTCGAAACGTTGTATCTGCTATTTTTTGTCACAATTAAAACACATTAGAGCATCAAAAGTGAGTTGCGAGCCCCGCTTTGTTTCATGTACTACTGTTTTTACAGTTTGGCTCAGCACCAAGGAATGGAGGATGTGCGTTATTTATTTTTTCTGGAGATTTCAACCAAGCATCTCTGTGTGAAGTATTACCTAAATACTTTCAGCACATCGATGTGAAAACACAGGGAAATAACATCCCGGATCATCGTTACAGCCCATTCAGGAAGTCATACAAGCCCCTCCTCCGTCAGACCATTCTTCCATCCTGCTTCTACCTGCCTATAGGCAGAAACTGAAGCAAGCACCGCCCACCGTTAACTCATTCGGGGCCATTGGAATTCCCCATCCTGTTTAAGCACGGCCAGGTTTTCATTACATAGTTTCACTGTGCATCACGTTGTTTGTAGAGCTAAATCTATATTTTATATTATAGCTATGGATACAATACCATGGTCATTTGACAGTAACTATCTTCTGTTCAAGATGCAAAAAATAAATAAATTTTTCATCCATACGTTCCTGTTTTATACCGTGGTGAAAATGAGTATAATTTCGGAATGATCCAGGCTAATTCCTGGGAGGCTGGTTATAGCCCGCAACGTGTATTATACTAAAGCCATTAGAGTTTCGTCCCTACACACGCTACTATTTAAAAATCAAATGCATAAGATAGGTATTATGTTTAATCATGAGTGCATGAAAGGGGGGGGGGGGGGGGGGGCGGCGTTTCTGATTAATTGATTGCCAATAACGGCATTCGTTTTTACCACAACACACGCCAATCAGGGGGATCATGATGGGTATGAAAACTATGCACGATCAAGCTGAAATTTACGTCAAATTGTCCTGTAGTCGGTGGTATTCCAAAAAGAATATTCAAATTATTTGATCGCCATCTGGTAGATTGTATGTCCATTTGGTCCACGACATAACCCACCACAGCATATGGATCGGGGGTCCCGAAAACGATTCAATGGGATCGGGTGAAGCCCTAGGTTCCCCATTACTAGAAAAGAGAGCCCGGAGACATTTGAGTGTAGCACCCGGTCTGGAACAGGGGTTACTGCACCTACTAGCAGGATCTGGCTGGTACTGCACCTTCGGAGTCCCAGTATGCCTTTTACAGGCAACATACAGGTCCCTGACATTGAATAGGATATTAAAATCAAAAAAAAGGGAAAACGATCTAAAAACGTATATATACACGTTACCCGTTGGCGCCCAATAACTTATATATACACTTGGATGGCCCCGAAAGTGTTAAGAAGTACAGATCTGGTCTGACCAATCGGACGAGGCACTATGAGACTGTTTTGATCATGCAGAGTGGGAAATGTTCCGTGACTCACCGGACAATAACATTGAGGAAAACACAGAGGAATCACTGGTTTCCTACAGAAATGCACTGAGGATGTTGTGCCGAGAAAATAAATCGGCCACAGAGGCAGAGTTTAAGCGCATCAACACCAGGAAAGCAGCCGGGCCAGATCACATCCCAGGCCGGGTGATCAGAGCATGTACGGCGGAGCTGGCCGGGGTGTTCACGGACATATTCAACCTGTCCCTCTCCTTGAGTGTAGACCCCTCCTGCTTCAAATCAGCCCACATTGTGCCAGTACCAAATTAGAGCAAGGTAACAAGCCTCAACGACTGGCGCCCAGTTGCTCTCACCGCCATACTGAGCAAATGCTTTGAGAAGCACATCAAGACACTGATCAACAGCAACCTACTGCTCAGCCTGGATACCAATATGCCTACAGACAAAACAGGGAGGTTGACAACCTGGCAAATTGGTGCCAGGAGAACAACCTCTCTCTCAACGTGGACAAGACCAAAGAGCTGGTCATAGACTACAGGAGAAAGGGAGAGAAGCTGGACCCCAATACCATCGACAGGGCTGCAGTGGAGAGAGTCAGCAGTTTTAAGTTCCTCGTGTTCACATCTCCCGGGACGAGTAGCTTCATTAGTTAGCCAGCAACCAGTCAAGCTAACGTTAGCTGGCTCCAGCAGCTTGTTGATGTCGTCGGGAGCATTTAGCCTGCTGGCTACCTAGCTCCACTTCAACCAGCATCGGGAGATCCAGCAGCTTGTCGATGTGCTAATAGCCTCAGCAACCTAACGTTAGCTGGCTCCAGCAGATCGACAAGCTGCTGGAGCCAGCTAACGTTAGCTTGCTGAGGCTATTAGCACATCGACAAGCTGCTGGAGCTCCCGATGCTGGTTGAAGTGGAGCTAGGTAGCCAGCAGGCTAAATGCTCCGTGACGCTGAACTGCATGCGCCGGTCTGTCTGTCTTGTGGAACGTCTTCATTGCATTTATTTATCAATGCGTTGATTATCCTCCAGTGTTCACTTTTTATAAGGTATTGTCTTGGTAAATTACCATAATCCTATACTGTGAATGTTACCAGCAAACTCCTAAATGCACTGAAACAATGGTTGGTTATCATCAGCCAGTGTTCACTTTTTATAAGGTATTGTCTTGGTAAATTACCATAATCCTATACTGTGAATGTTACCAGCAAACTTCTAAATGCACTGAAACAATGGTTGGTTATCATCTAGTGTTCACTTTTTATAAGGTATTGTCTTGGTAAATTACCATAATCCTATACTGTGAATGTTACCAGCAAACTTCTAAATGCACTGAAACAATGGTTGGTTATCATCAGCCAGTGTTCACTTTTTATAAGATATTGTCTTGGTAAATTACCATAATTTTATACTGTGAATGTTACCAGCATATGTGTCTAATGCACAGCAACAATGGTTGGTACTGATGACTTGTCACCCAGTTTATTGAACATATTTTGAAATAAAAATGTTCATTTCATCAAAGTTTCAAGTTTTCTGCATTGTAAAGTATTCTGTATTTTATAATGTTTTCTGGACCTACACCAGTAGTTATAACTTACTTGTTCGTTAGTGCCAGGCATGGTGGTTGATAAGGTAGTAGTATTTCCAAGTGAAACTAATTGATATATTATCAATACAAGCTATTATTACTTTATGAATGTGTTTATCATGTATGGACGAATAAATTGGAAAACAGGTAGGTACAGAGCAACACAGTGTCTACAACACGGGAGCAGATTATGCACAGTACATGAATGAGAAACAGTCAAAATGTTTTTTTTTTGTTTATTGCATGCACATGATCTATAATACCTGATCGGTACAATATCTACTAACCTGATCAATACAATATATTCCCACCTGATCGATATAATAGTATTACTGCATTTCAAGTTTGTCAGTCAGTCAGTCGGACTGTCAATCAAACAATCAAACAATAAATCAAACAACCAACAAAACAATCTATCAATCAAACAACCAACAAAACAATCTATCAATCAAACAATAAAACAATCTATCAATCAAACAATAAAACAATCTATCAATCAAACAATAAAACAATATATCAATCAAACAACCAACAAAACAATCTATCAATCAAACAATATATCAAACAACCAACAAAACAATCTATCAATCAAACAACCAACAAAACAATCTATCAATCAAACAACCAACAAAACAATCTATCAATCAAACAACCAACAAAACAATCTATCAATCAAACAACCAAAAAAACAATCAATCAAACAATAAAACAATCAATCAATCAAACAACCAACAAAACAATATATCAATCAAACAATAAAACAATCTATCAATCAAACAATCTATCAATCAAACAACCAACAAAACAATCTATCAATCAAACAACCAATAAAACAATATATCAATCAAACAATAAAACAATCTATCAATCAAACAATAAAACAATCTATCAATCAAACAATCTATCAATCAAACAACCAACAAAACAATCTATCAATCAAACAATAAAACAATCTATCAATCAAACAATAAAACAATCTATCAATCAAACAATAAAACAATCTATCAATCAAACAGCCAACAAAACAATCTATCAATCAAACAACCAATAAAACAATCTATCAATCAAACAATAAAACAATCTATCAATCAAACAATAAAACAATCTATCAAACAATAAAACAATCTATCAAACAATAAAACAGTCTATCAATCAAACAACCAACAAAACAATCTATCAATCAAACAACCAACAAAACAATCTATCAACCAAACAATAAAACAATCTATCAATCAAACAATAAAACAATCTATCAATCAAACAATAAAAAATCTATCAATCAAACAATAAATCAATCAAACAACCAACAAAACAATCAATCAAACAATAAAACAATCTATCAATCAAACAATAAAACAAACAATAAAACAATCTATCAATCAAACAACCAACAAAACAATCTATCAATCAAATAATAAAACAATCTATCAAACAATAAAACAATCAAACAACCAACAAAACAATCTATCAATCAAACAATAAAACAATCTATCAATCAAACAATAAAACAATCTATCAAACAAACTATCAAACAAACCATCCATCCATCCATCCATCCCAGTCTAAATTGCTTTATAACACGTTCAGTACCTATTATCACCCAGGCGGCGCACCGTTCATAAAAAGGCCTGTAACTCCTTTTCTAAAGAATCCACCTGGATTTTTACCTGTGTTGACCTTTTTTTAACTTGTAATTGTGAACGAACGAAGACATGCAGAAACAAACGTTTTTTTTCATTGTGTCGTCAAATGAGCCAAACCATTTCCCCATAGTTATAATATAAAATATAGAAATAGCTCTGCTAAGATCATGAGATATGCTAAAATCGCCCAGGAATCCTGGCAATGCACAGTAATTTCCGGATTTCTGGCCGGCGACCAAAGTGTTAAGAGAGAAAGATGCCTTCATGTCATGGTTCATTATGTACCGAAAATAGCCTAGATTTGCCAAACTTATTTTTGTTGTACTGTACTTGTGCTGTATAATGACAGCTAATCTAATCTAAATGAGGGAAGCCTCCACTTCCTAACAAGTTGAAATAACGGTTTGCGACGGGAGAAAAGGAAATGTTAGCTTTAGGCTAGAGCGTGTTTACTTTAGTCTGTCTTACTCTCACTTTTACACTGAACTCGGAGTCTCTTATTTTAATTTTTTTTATTGATCTTTTCCCCCCTCCTTTTTCCTCCGATTTTCTCCCATCCCAATGTTAGTCGTTATGCCAATTCCCAATCCCCTTCCTGGTCGCTGCGCACTTACCCCCCACAGTCGGTCTGGGAGATTGGAGGCTATCACGTGCTTCCTCCGACACACGTCTAGCCAATCAACCGCTTCTTTTCACCTGGCAGCGCGGACTCTCACTGAGAGGGTGTAACAGGGTTCGAAATTAACGGGGGCTTGGGGCAAAATGCCCTCGAAAATTGACCAAATGCCCTCGAAAATCAGTTAAGGGGGGCAATAAAAGCCCCCGACAGTTTACTAATTATATATATAATTATATATATGCTCTACAGTGCGAGCATTTCCCCCGTATTTGCCCCTAATAATATGTGTGTGTGCGAACCGAAAAAATCATTTACTTGCAGAGTGTAGATTACAAAACAGCTCCGCTGTTAATAGTTAAGAAACTGGACTGAAATTCAGTTTTTGGGTGGAATGCAAAGAGGGAGGGAGGGAGGCGGGGCCCGCTGCGTGTTAAGGGTGCTTGAGGTGCGAACACAGACAGACAGACAGAGAGCTCTGCTTTTCAGCAAGCATGCATAGTGCTGTGTAACATTAAGTTACACTGCTATCTTAACGTTAGCAAGCTAAGCATCTGCATAGCGCGACCTGTGTAACGTTAAGTAACTTGTGTTCGGCGGGGAAAGACCGTTCCATTTGTAACTCAACTCCAAAGAATAACATCCAAATGATCCCGATGCGCATTTCCTTCATTCCACAGCGCTGAGCGGGCAACGTATTTCATTGATCGATCTGACAACAACACAACTTGCCCTCAGGGACAATCATATTTAATCTATTTAGATAGAGTATGTGTGTATTATTTACAGATAATTGAAGGTACCTCAAAACATGAAACCAAGCCATGTCACACATCGTGTGTGTGTGTGTGTGTGTGTGTGTGTGTGTGCAAATCTGATATGTCATAAATGTATAGATGTAGCAGTACTGTCTATCTGTATGTCATGTATGTCATATATGTTATGATGAATTGAAAATGGGGGACCCTGATGTAAACAAGACGAAAGTCTTTCTCTGGTCTGCATCCCCTTAACAATTGTATGTATAATTGAGCTGTACTGTACTGTACCCATTCTGCAATCTGTTAATAAACTTTTCAATCAATCAATGTGTGTGTTACTTGAACAATTGTCACTCTGCTCCTAAATTTCTGTGTGCTCCTAAATTTGTATTTAGATTTTATTTATTAACATTTTATTTAGGAGCACATGTGCTCCTTGGGAAAAAGGTTAGCGTAGAGCCCTATATATGGAGACATTAACATTACGTTATCAAACATAGGGACGAAGACTGTAAAAAAAAATGTCAACAATGTTTTATAATCTTTATGTTAATTTTCATTATAAAAATGTTGTGCCCCCGAAATACAAAAAAAAGCCCCCGAAAATCAATTAAGGGGGGCAAAAAAAGCCCTTGGATTTTTTTTTTTTATTTCTAACCCTGGGGTGTAACGTGTGGAAGGATCACACTACCCCCCTTAGATCCTATCCGCGCTGAGCAGGCGCCCCGACCGAACTGTAGGAGTCGCTGTTTACAACGACCCGGACCCACCCCGCCAGCTTTCCCACCCTCTAATACAGCCAATTGTATTAGTGTGAACGGCCAGCCAAGCTGGTGACAACGCCAGAGCTGTGAGCTGGATTCGAACAGGCGAATCCAGCGTCTCCGGTGTTGGTGACGAACGCAATCTCCGCTACGCCACCTGACCCCCTCACTCTGAGTCTCTTCTAAGGTAGCCTCCTAGCTATCAAAACCTAGCTCTGGAATGCCCTACCCAAAGCTGTAAAGGAATGTGAATCACTACTAGTGTTGTCAAAAATATCGAAGTATCGATACATATCGATACTGAATATTTAAAACGGCTTCGATACTCATTTCCCGAAGTACCGATACTTTCTGCAGTATCGGTACCAGCTGGCGAGTGTTCTACCGCAAGTTGTTGACGCGCCGCTGTTCAGAGCGCTCAGCGCGCTTGCTCCCCAGCTCCTCCGAGTCCAGCCCTCCCCCTCACAGAGTCACAGAGAGCCGTCTTCTTCAGTTAGTAAACAAACATTTTAGCTGAAGATGGTAAATGCAGAGCCTCCGCAACTTGTGCTTGTGGATAAAGAAAACAGCAGAAGTGCTGTTTGGAGGTACTTCGGGTTTCAAGTAAACAACGAGGGACAAGCTACAAATGCCCCAATGATATTTGCAAGCGGTGTTAGAGCAGTGCCAGCGCCGATCTCCATAAAGAAATTAAAGAGGTTCGTGACAGCTGCTCTTTCAACGTCACTGTGACTGAAGCATTAAACCATTAACTCTAGTTTAATACATGATACGTTGTCTACTGATGGCGCATAATATCAACAGCTGATTCGTTGTAACGTTACAGCTACCAGCTAACGTTAGCTACTGCTAGCTCTGTTAGCTTAGCTGGCTACTTGTATAATTACTGCATGGTAACAGAGTAACGTTAACGTGTAAACGTTATGTCGAGGTCATACAATACTACAGTCGACATAAGGTTAACGTTACCCCGTTTCCATCAAGTGTTTAAATAGCAGCAATCTTGTTGAAAATGTAACGTTACTAAAATGCTCCGAGCATATTCTCTCTCTCTCTCTCTCTCTCTCTCTCTCTCTCTCTCTCTCTCTCTCTCTCTCTCTCTCTCTCTCTCTCTCTCTCTCTCTCTCTCTCTCTCTCTCTCTCTCTCTCTCTCTCTCTCTCTCTCTCTCTCTCTCTATAAAAACGAAACTGTTACTAACTGTAATATAAACAGTTCAGTTTGTCAGGTACATGCAACACAGATTAGTGTTTACATCTGTCTGCTTGAGAAAATACCATGTTCTGCATTGAAGTGAGATGAACAGTTATTTTTAAATGTGTGATCTAAAGATAAACAAAGGGTTTTAAAATTGTTATATTTATCTTCTCTTATAGTACCAGAGAGAAGCTAAATTTGAAGCTAAATTTGTTTAAAAAAAAATATATATATATATATATATTTTTTTTTTTGATATCGAAATAATATCGAAGTATCGATACTTTTCAAGGTATCGTATCGAAGTCGAAATTCCAGTATCGTGACAACACTAATCACTACCCACTTTCAAAACCACTCTCAAAGAACACCTACGGGAGACTGCAATTCGAAACTGGCCCCTGTAAATGTCCTAACCCAACCCCCTCCAATGTACAGTAAATTACCTAGTATGGTTGTCAATATTCCAATGTACAGTCTTGCTTGTTTGTACAGTGTTCCCCCCCCCCCCAACCCCCTCCAATGTACAGTAAATTACCTAGTATGGTTGTCAATATTCCAATGTACAGTTTTTCTTGTACAGTTGTACAGTGTTTCCCCCCCCCCCAACCCCTCCTATGTACTAATCACTGACATGTAGGATAGTTCTATGTACTGATCAGACATGTAGAATAGTTCTATGTACAGACCACAATCATGTAGGATAGTTATATGTACTGATCCCAGACATGTAGGATAGTTCTATGTACCGATCCCAGACATGTAGGATAGTTCTATGTACGGATCACAGACATGTAGGATAGTTCTATGTACTGATCACAGACATGTAGGATAGTTCTATGTACTGATCAGACATGTAGGATAGTTCTATGTACTGATCCCATACATGTAGGATAGTTCTATATACTGATCAGACATGTAGGATAGTTCTATGTACTGATCAGACATGTAGGATAGTTCTATGTACTGATCCCATACATGTAGGATAGTTCTATGTACTGATCAGACATGTAGGATAGTTCTATGTACTGATCAGACATGTAGGATAGTTATATGTACTGATCAGACATGTAGGATAGTTCTATGTACTGATCAGACATGTAGGATAGTTCTATGTACTGATCAGACATGTAGGATGTATGATGAATTGAAAATGGGGGACCCTGATGTAAACAAGACGAAAGTCTTTCTCTGGTCTGCATCCCCTAACAATTGTATGTATTGAGCTGTACTGTACTGTACCCATTCTGCAATCTGTTAATAAACTTTTCAATCAATCAATCAGGATAGTCTGCACTGCGCTTCTAAAACAGCATGATTATAACAAACATTCAAAGTTCTAACTTTGATTTATTTGGGCACATGCATTTATTATTTGTAATATTGTGATTGATGTATTACCTCATTTAATGTGGTGCATTTTACTTGTAACGTGAGTTTTCACAAGTTGAGCAAACTAGCAGCTGGCCGTGTGTTTCTCTTGCATGTTAGCAATCGCCATTTTATCTTTGAGTGGCTGCCGTTACATGTTCACGTTTGGTTTCCCTCACGTTAGAAGAAGAACAAGAAGAACAAGAAGAACACGAAGAGATGCTGTTTCATTCTGTTCCGTTCGCTAACTTACAGAATGGACGATGAAAGCATCTGTAGATCACTTACTTACTTGTATCTTTGTTTTCTCCGGACAACCGTCAACAGGCTTCATCCACTTCAGCCCTTGTCCCTCCCCTCCACCAACCCGCAGGCTCGCGCGAACAGCGTCACGTGCCAGCCCCGGGTTGGTGGAGAGCAGAGTGACAGCCCGGCCGACCAATGAGCCCGATACTAGGGTCGTTACAGTCATAGATATCTATGTGTAGCAGTCTGGAAAATATGGTATATTATTCAGAACTGCTGACTGTGTTTATATCCCTTTTTGTACACAAAGACATTCTAACTAGTGTCATTGATTCACACGAACAATGACACAAACGTCCCCGTTCCAAGAGCATGTGAATACGGATCATAAATGACAGTATTGATTCATATTTTACAGTGCGTCTCCCCGTGTGACTGGCAGGCGGGACCAGCAGGGGGCAGTAGCAGGCAGAGAGTGGCGGAGAGAGCTGAGAGATGATAAAGAGAGGAGTGCAGCGGAAGTCGTTCTCTTCTCGGCAGTGAACTTGACCACGAGAAGTCACGTCTAACGGGGGAGCTCTAGACAGCCCCGTTGCTGACGTTTATGCCGGAGTGCCCCGTGGAACCGTGACGGGTGATAGGAAGTACTGGCTAGTGGAGACGATATCCTAGCAGTACCAGTGTTATGATATTACGAACATTAAGTGCAGAGTCGGGCACTAAGAGTCGAGTTATACCTAGTTACAGTGAGCGGTATAAGTAGCGTGCGGCTAAGGTTCACAGTAGCATTGCTCGTGTTATACCTAGTTACAGTGACGGTATAGTCTGCGTGCCAGAGACGTACGGGACATCCAAGCAGTCTGCCCGGGCGTCAACAGCTGTCTGCACCGGAGAGCAGCAGCACACCCTGCCCCAGGCTGCCTGCAGGACACGGGGAGTTCTTTACCACCGGCAGAGTTCGCCCAGCACCAGCTCAGCCAGCACTGCCTCTCTGCTATAGCTCCGCCTGCTAGCCCCTGCGGCGCGAGTGTTCGACGCCATCTTGCCTCCCGGACAACAGTGGAGTGACGAGGCGGCCATTTCGGATGAGTACAAACGAGCATTGATGCTCCCGACTCCATATACAGTATACAGTGTGGTGCTGCCCGCGGGCGAAGTTAACGTTGTTAACCACAGTTCAATAGGGGTACCCCAGACAATATATACCGGTATTAGCATAGGACTTTTGCAAGGTATTTTGTGGGCTCACTCTTTTATTTTATTCCTTTTCTTTGAGCGTGATAAGGTGTGTATTTCCTAAATAATTCCCGTTCTGTGAATCCCTTTATTCTCTTCCCTATGCTCCCCCCTTCCTTCCCCATATTCTCAACCGGGGACAGTAAGAGTGTAATTCCTTAAAGAAGGTGGATACTGTGGTCCGCCCAGACGTGGGCAGCGTTTAGTCTGGGTACCTGAGAGCACTTGGTGCCTGTGTGTGATACTGTAATTGACTTATGCTAATAATTCATGCCAGTAATTATTGTATGGATACCCATGGTGCAGTAATCACCAGCCGTAGCTTTGTTGTAACCAGGCTGAGTTACAATACAGTCATCCAGAGCGGGAGCACTGTGTGTGTCTTTCATTATTTCTAACCCTAACCCTAACCCTTTGCTACGGGTAATATATGTAATCGTAACCCCTTGCTATTCTACCTTTTCCATTGTAAGGGTTCTGGTCGTCTCACTAAGGGAGGGTACTGCTTGCGGGGGGAACCCAGTTATTTCTCTACCATCCGGTCAGTAGGTGTGGGAGGGAAAAAGGGGCAACTGTGGAGGGTGAGGGTGTGTTGGGGAGTACTGCGGACTACTCCAGAGAGAGGGAGGAAGACCAGAGTACCGGACCAGGTTTGTAAACCCTGGGCCTCATTCACCCCCACTACCAGCCTCCAGTTGACGCTCCGGACCCCAAAGACGGAGGTGCAGCTGGCCAGGGTGCTACTGTGTCTCGCTACCTATTGACCGCACCCCACAGTTCCCACGAAGCAGGGATAATCCACCCTGCTACATTTGGCGTCACGAACAGGATCAACATCCTACTCCACTCCCTTGTAAGTGACGACCCAGAGACCTGAGATGTCGGACAACGACAACCCGAAGCCCGATGCCAAAGCCGGGCCGTCCCGGGTGACGCAAGGAGGTGACTCGCCGCCCCCGCTCAAAGAGGAAGAGGGGGGAGCCGAGACGGTGCAGACCTTGACCGCCGAAGTGGAGTTCCTAAAGGGTCAACTCCAAGACCAGGCGGAAGCCCTAGACCACCAACACGAACAACTGGAGCAGGCCAGGCACAGAGAGTCGCGTGCCTTGGCCCAAGCCATGATCCAACAGCTTCCTCCAGCGCCCCTCCCAGTGGTGTACGTCCAACGAGAGCGGAAGTGCAGCGAATTTGGAGGGGGGAAAGAGAGAGGAGAGCCGCTGGTGGACGACTGGATCCGAGACATGAAGGTGCATTTTCGGAGCAGCAGAGTGCCCGGTGACGAACAGGCGGAGTTCGTACAGCAGCATCTAAAGGGCGCGGCTAAACGGACAGTGCGCTTCGTGCTAGAAGGGACCGCCCCGGAGCCGGACGCCGTGTTCCGGGTGCTGCAGGAGACGTACGGAGACAAGACCTCGGTCAGTGAACGCCTGAGAGAGTTCCTCGACCGCCGACAAAGAGATGGCGAGACCGTGAGGGAGTTTGCGTATGATCTACAGGAACAGATGCGTCGCATACAGGGCCGGGAACCCCAACGAGTCGCGGATCCTGCCGCCCGGCTGCAGGAGCAGTTTGTGGTAGGCCTGAAGGATGGGATGCTGCGACGGGAGATGAAGAAGTCCATAAAAGAGAACGGAGAGCAGACGTTTCTCGAATTGATGATGGCGGCGATAGACTGGTCGGAGGAGGAGATGGTCCTGCCCCCCAATAGGGGTGGCGCCCAGGCCCTGGTCCACGCCGCAGCCGCAGAAGGACGAGAGGCCCCGATGAGCGGAGACGCAATACAGGGAGCTTTTAAGCGGCTCTTCGCAGGGCAAGAGCGGCTGGACGCACGTCAGGAGCAACTCTTCCAGGCCGTCCAACAGACGCGGGACGCGACCCAGAGAGGCGGCCCCGGACGGCGACGCAGAGACGACGCGCCCGCCGCTAAGCGGGAACTGCCCCGCCGGGACGAAGAGGGCAGGTTGATTTGCTATGCCTGCAATCAGCCGGGCCACATCAGCAGGGAGTGCCCCCGCCACGCCAGCGAGCCCCACCCAGCCCCTGCCCCCACCCCCGAAGTTCCGGGCTCGTCAGGGGACCGACCCGGATCCCGAAGGGCAGTCAACGGCGTCGTAACCGGAGTCGCCGACTCGGCCGCAGGGGGCACTAAGACGCAAGACATGGGGGAATGTCTCACCTTAGACGTCCAGATTGACGGGGTCGAGACCTGCTGCCTCTTCGACACCGGCGCCGAAGTCACCACCATGACCGAAAGCCACTTCCGCAGACACTTCCCGCGGTCGCGGTTGACCCCCTCCAACTGGATCACTCTCTTCGCCGCCAACGGGTTGGAGATCCCAGTGGTGGGGTGTCTCTACGCCGAAGTGAAGTGCCTGGATATGACATTTCCGGGGAAATGCATATTCATACTAAAAGACGATCCAGGCCGAGTGGCCACAGGAGACGCTATCCCGGGACTTCTGGGCATGAACGTGCTCGGCGGGGTAGATGGCCTGTTCAAGGGGATCAAGGGGATGCGGCCGGCGAGCCGAAGACGTGTCGACGCGGGGAGCGTCGCCATCCGCCGTGTGGTCGCCGCCATGGCCCAGGAAGCCCGAGAGTGTATCGCCCCGGGAAGGATGGGGTACGTCAAAGTGGCCGGCAGGGAACCAGTGGTCATTCCCCCGCACAGCGAAGTGGTCGTCCCAGGCCGTTGTGAGACGACAGCGGGGATGCGGCGTCCCGTGATGATAGAGCACACGCCGAGGGCCAACCTGCCTCCCGGACTATTGGTGGCGAACGTGGTGGCATACGCCCGACAGGGGAGAGTGCCTGTGCGGGTGTTGAACCCGACCAACGTCGAGATGGTGCTCCGACCCCGGGCCAGGTTGGCAGAGATCCACTGCCCCCGTCAGGTACGGCCTAAGGAGAGAGTGACCGTGGAGGAAGTGGAAGGAGGCGTCCGAGTGACGGCGATTCAGACTCGGGACCGCCCGCCAGAGGCGGAGCCGGACGGGAAGACCCGCGGGCTCGCCGTGGACGTACAGGCGAACCTGCAGGATCTCACACCGGCCCAAGTGAGTCGGCTGAATCAAGTATTGGAGAAACACAAGGCGGTGTTCTCCGTTGACGACGGGGACTATGGTTACACAACCACGGTCACACACTACGTTCCCACTGGTGACGCACACCCGGTCAAGCAACGGCACCGCCGAATACCGCCCCACGTGTTCCAAGAAGTAAAGAGACATGTGCAAGATCTGGTGGACCTGGGTGTCCTGGTAGAGAGCTGCAGTCCGTGGGCGTCACCAGCCGTGATCGTCATAAAGAAAGACGGCTCCGTGCGGTTCTGCTGCGATTACCGCCGCCTAAATAACGTGACACACCGGGATGCCTACCCCCTACCTCGTATCGAGGAGTCCCTAGACGCCTTGGGGCAGGCCAAGATCTTCTCCTCGCTCGATCTCACCGCCGGCTACTTCCAGGTGGCGGTGAAAGAGGAAGACCAAGAGAAGACGGCTGTCACGACGCCCTTCGGCCTCTACCAGTGGACTCGTATGCCCTTCGGACTGTGTAACGCACCAGCGACGTTCCAGCGGTTGATGACCGCCGTGCTGGGGGACCTGGCCTTCGACGTCCTACTCGTCTACCTAGACGACGTCTTGGTGTTCGCCAGCGACTTCGAGAGCCACTGTCAGAAGCTGGACCTGGTGTTTGGACGGCTTCGGGAGCATGGACTCAAACTCAAGCCCCGGAAGTGCTTCCTTCTGAAGACCGAAGTCAAGTTCCTGGGACACGTCGTCTCCGCGGCCGGCATACAGGTCGACACCGACAAAGTGAAGGCGTTGGAGGACTGGCCGGCGCCACGCTCAGCGAAGGAAGTGAGGCAGGTGATCGGGTTCCTGTCCTATTATCGGCGGTTCGTGCCCCACTTCGCCCAGGTGGCCCAGCCACTGCACGCCCTGATGGGGAAAGAAAAAAGGGGGTTCGCCAAGGGCCGGCCCGAGGCCTTCAAGTGGACGCCGCAGTGTCAGACGGCCTTCGATCATCTGCGGCAGTGCCTCTTGACACCCCCGGTGCTGGCCTACCCCGACCTCCAGCTCCCCTTCATAGTGACCACCGACGGGAGTTACTTGGGACTGGGAGCGGTACTCAGTCAGGAACAGGAGGGCGTGGAGCGAGTCATCGCCTTTGCGAGCCGAGGCCTGCGTGGGTCCGAAAGGAATGACCAAAATTATAGTGCGTTCAAGCTGGAACTCCTCGCCCTGAAGTGGGCGGTCACCGAGAAGTTCAGAGACCTCCTGATGTACGCCCAGTTCACCGTGATCACCGACCACAACCCGTTGAGACACCTCGGCACGGCCAACCTGGGAGCAGTGGAGCAGCGGTGGAACGCTCAGCTCGCGGAGTATGACTTCGTGGTGCACTACAAACCTGGTCGACTCAACCAGAACGCAGACGCTCTGTCTCGCATGCCGATGCGATCAGAACCTGAAGTGGAAGACACCGAGAAAGACTTCCTAATGATAGCCGCGGCTGGCACCCACACCCGTCAGGGTCTCCAAGAACGGGCCGTTCCATTGTCCGTCCCCGCCCCAGTCGCCCGCGAGGGCTACGTCATGGTCCCAGCGGAGGAAGTGCGGGCCCTGCTGTGCCCTGGGAGACCGACAGAGACGCGGGAGGTCTCGAGTGTCGGCGCACGACGGATAGCGGCACAGAAGGGGAACAGCGGATATGACTGGGCGGAAATGCGACAGCTCCAGGCGGACGATCCCGAGTTGGGTCCGGTGTGGCGGGCGGTGGCACAGGGGGTCCCCCCCACTAAAGTACAGCTGAAGGAAGGAGACCCGAAACTCCGCAAGTTATACGGGCAGTGGGAACGATTCCGTCTGCATCAGCAAGTGCTGTTTCGGCGCGTAAGCGATCCCCGGGATGGAGAGGAGGTTCTCCAGCTGGTGGTGCCCACAGCCCTGCGAAGGAGGATCTACGAGACCCAGCACGAAGACGCGGGACACTACGGGGGACAAGGGACGGTGGTCCTGATGAGGCGAGGTTACTACTGGATCGGAATGGCAGAAGAGGTGAAGCAATGGGTGAAGCAATGCAAGCGATGTGCATTAGCCCGCGACGTGTTCCCTAAAGCCCAGGCACAGATGACCTGCACTAACGTGACGGCACCCATGGAGGTCCTGGCCATGGACTTCACCGTGTTGGAGAGGTCGGTGGGTGGCTATGAGAACGTACTGGTGCTGACCGATATGTTCACCAGATTCACTATTGCCGTACCGACCAAAGACCAGACTGCGAAGACCACCGCCGCTGCCATCATCAAGTATTGGTTCGTGTACTACGGTTGCCCTGCCCGACTCCATGCTGATCAAGGGCGAAATTTCGAGTCGAGCGTCATCAAGGAGCTCTGCCGACTGTATGGGATTTCAAAGAGCCGCACCACGCCCTACCATCCCCAGGGGAATGGGCAGTGCGAGAGATTCAATCGGACAATGCACGACATGCTGCGTAGTCTGCCCGCAGAGAAGAAGCGGGACTGGAAGGAGCACCTACCCGAGTTGGTACTTACATACAATTGCCACGAGCACTCCTCCACTGGATACTCTCCCTTCTACCTGCTCTTCGGGAGGGACGCTAGGATGCCCCGAGATGTCCTAGGGGGCAGAGACGTCATTGAGGAGGGGGCGGCGGACCTAGATGAGTGGGTGCAGAGTCACCACGAGCGACTAAAGGCCGCCGCGGAGGCCGCTGAGGCCACGGCGAAGCAGGCTTCCCATCGACGCAAGAGAATTTACGACAGGAAGAGCAGAGGTGCACTCCTGCGGGCCGGAGACCGGGTCCTGATACGCGACCACCGAATCCGGGGCCGTAATAAGATACAAGACAAGTGGGAGCCTACGTCATATGTGGTGGTTAAGCAGAGCCACGAAGGGACGCCCGTGTTCACGGTCAGGCCCGAAGCAGGGGGTCCAGAAAGGACCGTGCATCGAGACCAGCTCAAGACCTGTCCCTTCCCGGCTTCTGACCCGGAAGTGCGGGGGAGGGCCCCTCGACAGATCCCGGTGGCACCGCGGAGCTCGTCCGAATCAGACATCGGAGGTGCTTGCGGGCACCGGCGGGAACCGCATCCTAGGGCGTGTAACCACCCCGGTCCCCTGCGGGACGCCCCTGAGGAGGCCGTAAGCGCCGAGTCAGAGGTGGAGTCGACCCCTTCAGGAGAGGAGGGGGAAGGCGGCGGAGACGGAGTCGAAGAGGAGGCCGCGGGCGGTCCACCGATGGCCCCGGAGGGTGAGGCCGTGGTCCGTGACCCGCCGACGGACACTGAGGAATCCGACACGGAGTCGGAGGCGGGGGAGGTGGAACCCCCCAGAGTGGAGGCCGCTCGGCCCCAGAGGAGCACCAGAGGTCGGCTACCCGCTCGGTATCGCCAGGACTACGTGCTCAAGAGCGTGTTCGCGGAACAGTGTGTCCAACTCCTGAGGGAGTGTGTAAAACTGTTGGCATAATGTGTAATTGTCAACCGATGTGTGAAACTGTTGGTCTCAGGACCGTTTTCATGCATGCGTTTGTTTTGTTGTTAACTTGCAGAGGACTTAGCAAGTTCAAAGTGGGGGGAAATGTAGCAGTCTGGAAAATATGGTATATTATTCAGAACTGCTGACTGTGTTTATATCCCTTTTTGTACACAAAGACATTCTAACTAGTGTCATTGATTCACACGAACAATGACACAAACGTCCCCGTTCCAAGAGCATGTGAATACGGATCATAAATGACAGTATTGATTCATATTTTACAGTGCGTCTCCCCGTGTGACTGGCAGGCGGGACCAGCAGGGGGCAGTAGCAGGCAGAGAGTGGCGGAGAGAGCTGAGAGATGATAAAGAGAGGAGTGCAGCGGAAGTCGTTCTCTTCTCGGCAGTGAACTTGACCACGAGAAGTCACGTCTAACGGGGGAGCTCTAGACAGCCCCGTTGCTGACGTTTATGCCGGAGTGCCCCGTGGAACCGTGACGGGTGATAGGAAGTACTGGCTAGTGGAGACGATATCCTAGCAGTACCAGTGTTATGATATTACGAACATTAAGTGCAGAGTCGGGCACTAAGAGTCGAGTTATACCTAGTTACAGTGAGCGGTATAAGTAGCGTGCGGCTAAGGTTCACAGTAGCATTGCTCGTGTTATACCTAGTTACAGTGACGGTATAGTCTGCGTGCCAGAGACGTACGGGACATCCAAGCAGTCTGCCCGGGCGTCAACAGCTGTCTGCACCGGAGAGCAGCAGCACACCCTGCCCCAGGCTGCCTGCAGGACACGGGGAGTTCTTTACCACCGGCAGAGTTCGCCCAGCACCAGCTCAGCCAGCACTGCCTCTCTGCTATAGCTCCGCCTGCTAGCCCCTGCGGCGCGAGTGTTCGACGCCATCTTGCCTCCCGGACAACAGTGGAGTGACGAGGCGGCCATTTCGGATGAGTACAAACGAGCATTGATGCTCCCGACTCCATATACAGTATACAGTGTGGTGCTGCCCGCGGGCGAAGTTAACGTTGTTAACCACAGTTCAATAGGGGTACCCCAGACAATATATACCGGTATTAGCATAGGACTTTTGCAAGGTATTTTGTGGGCTCACTCTTTTATTTTATTCCTTTTCTTTGAGCGTGATAAGGTGTGTATTTCCTAAATAATTCCCGTTCTGTGAATCCCTTTATTCTCTTCCCTATGCTCCCCCCTTCCTTCCCCATATTCTCAACCGGGGACAGTAAGAGTGTAATTCCTTAAAGAAGGTGGATACTGTGGTCCGCCCAGACGTGGGCAGCGTTTAGTCTGGGTACCTGAGAGCACTTGGTGCCTGTGTGTGATACTGTAATTGACTTATGCTAATAATTCATGCCAGTAATTATTGTATGGATACCCATGGTGCAGTAATCACCAGCCGTAGCTTTGTTGTAACCAGGCTGAGTTACAATACAGTCATCCAGAGCGGGAGCACTGTGTGTGTCTTTCATTATTTCTAACCCTAACCCTAACCCTTTGCTACGGGTAATATATGTAATCGTAACCCCTTGCTATTCTACCTTTTCCATTGTAAGGGTTCTGGTCGTCTCACTAAGGGAGGGTACTGCTTGCGGGGGGAACCCAGTTATTTCTCTACCATCCGGTCAGTAGGTGTGGGAGGGAAAAAGGGGCAACTGTGGAGGGTGAGGGTGTGTTGGGGAGTACTGCGGACTACTCCAGAGAGAGGGAGGAAGACCAGAGTACCGGACCAGGTTTGTAAACCCTGGGCCTCATTCACCCCCACTACCAGCCTCCAGTTGACGCTCCGGACCCCAAAGACGGAGGTGCAGCTGGCCAGGGTGCTACTGTGTCTCGCTACCTATTGACCGCACCCCACAGTTCCCACGAAGCAGGGATAATCCACCCTGCTACATATGGTTACAGTCATGGAGCCTCGCTCTGAATGCTGCGCGCGGCTCGCTCCCGCGGGAGTTCCGCGCCTCGCCTCGTCAGTTTTTCAGAGCAAATCGGACAACATTCTAACCGTCATGCAACGCGCTTGGCGAGGCCGTAGTAAAACCTGCGCAGATCTGCGTCCGCCTATCCCATCTTGAACAAGCCTAATAACACAAGGAAGAGTCATTACGTGAGGTCTGCCTGGTGTTCTGACGTAATGACATGCTGTATCACAAACAGTACTGTATTTGCAAATCTGGTATGTCATAAATGTATAGATGTAGCAGTACTGACTATCTGTATGTCATGTATGTCATATATGTCTATATGAATTGAAAATGGGGGACCCTGATGTAAACAAGACAAAAGTCTTTCTCTGGTCTGCATCCCCTTAACAATTGTATGTATTGAGCCGTACTGTATTGTACCCATTCTGCAATCGGTTAAATAAAGTTTTCATTCATTCATTCATGACTCTTCCTTGTTTGATAGTTTCCTTGCCTGTGGTGGATAGGAGGAGTAAACCCGCCAATGACGCGCCTTGTGTTACCCACATGACAAAATACAGGAAGTGAGTGAGACATATATGGTGAGACAGACCGAGGCAGGGCAGGGCATCAGGAAGGAATAGAGTTTTTATTTCACATTTAGAGATGTCTCAAATAGAACAGATGGAGGCTCTTGTTAAAGAGCGACTAAAACAGCTGTTGAGGATATCATTTAAAATATGATTAACGTTTATTAGAGAAGGATTCCCGGTCAAAATGGCAGATCGAGCGTCAAAACAAGCTGCTGGACATCCTTCTGAAAGCCAAGATATAAAGTTACAAAGAGCAGGTTTGTGTTTTCATAATGTTTTGCAGATGATTTGACAGGTTATGTCTGAATGAAGCAGGTAACGCACAGCACCGTTCCATATCACAAACTAGCAGCGCGTGTTTTACTCACATATGTATCCTTTCTCCAAATATCAATACAATAGGTTTGATTGATTGAGTGACAATTGTATTACCAGATTGCAGAATGGGTACAATACAGTACAGCTCAATACACACAATTGTTAAGGGGATGCAGACCAGAGAAAGACTTTTGTCTTGTTTACATCAGGGTCCCCCATTTTCAATTAATCATAAGGGTGTAAGTTTTGTAACAGTACGTGTATTCGTCCCGTGAGTTTACGGTACGCGTGGCCATCACGGTGTGGTACGCGCGCCATACGGCGAAAACGCCTCAGCGCAAACACACCAGTCGCACATGCGAGAACAGCGCGCGGCACACCGTCACAGTCGGGATACAGACTGTGACGAGCGAGCGAGAGAGAGGGTGAGAGAGAGACAGAGAGAGGGACAAGGAGCACCCCACACACACGCACCCACACGGCGTGGGGAAACACACGCACGCACGCAGTCGGGAGCGCGCGCAAAACGCTCCGCATCCCTCCCTCTCCGACTTCAGTTCAGAGCGGCGAAAGTGCACGAGAAAGGCACATTTAGGCTATGGTTAGACTAGTGTATTCCTGGCGTTTTTTTATACGTTTTTGACGACGTATGATGTCCTATCTACACAGAAACGCGTTTTTTGGCGTTTTTTTGTGGATACGGCTGAAACGCAAAATTGTGTTTGCGTTTGGAGATACGCAAAAAAAACGAGTCGACAACAGCGTGTAGTCAGTTACATTGGAACAGCTGCAGGGTCGTTTTCTTGTTCGCTGAATAACGTTAACCAAATGAAACCAATGGAAAGAAACACACACGCGTCGCAGACACACACACACACACGCGCGCCAACAAACACATCAACATTCTCCCCCGCCGGACTCACAGGCACAATCAAATAAAAAGAAGAAACTACTTTTCCGGACAGATCATCTGAGCTCCACTGTGTTTAAATCCAAATAATCCTCTGCCATTGTTGTAAGTAACATGTCATCTGTTCTCTAGTCTTCAGTCCCGTCGTTAAGTTAATTCTCTCTGGAAGTGAAACTGAAACTTAAGGATGCGCAAGGATTAGTTGTTAAAGGGGCAGTAGGCAAGTGGATGCCTGAACACAGAATGACACCAGTATCACTGACTACCACGGCAAGCCTATAGAAAATTATTCTATTTAATAATAATTATTATTATTATCATAAATATAATATAAAAAAAAGAATAATAAAAGAAATTATATAATTATTATAAATATTTTTTTTCTGTTGTACCGAACTCGTACCGAACCGTGACCCCAATACCGAGGTACGTACCGAACCGTGGCTTCGGTGTACCGTTACACCCCTATGACATACAGATAGACAGTACTGCTACATCTATACATTTATGACATACCAGATCTACAAATATACAGTACTGTTTATGATACAAAAATAGTCTAAAAAGAGTATATACATTTGAGGGGGAACAAACTACATTGGAGGTGTTTGGGGGGTGGGGGGGGAAACTGTACATTGGAGGGTTTACTGGATACATTAGAACTGTAGTAAAACACTAATCAAACCCCCATGTTTCTACCATGTACGCTTATAAAGTTATAAAGGGAATCTATGTGGAGCATTTGTGATAGCTTTACCATCAATAATGGTCGTGATAGTCACTGATGTAGGCTAGTTGGTGCATAGTATGAGTTGAGGGAAATACCGCGTGTGGCGTCGGACTAGCAAAGATAATTCTGGTTGACAGTTTTCCTGTTCTTCAATTCTCTGTTCTCCTCTCCAGAGCCCCCACAGCTGTCAGTCTGTAAGGAGGTTCCCCCTGAGCAGCAGGAGAGGAGCCTCAGTCTGGACCAGGAGGACCCAGAGCCCTCACAGCTGTCAGTCTGTAAGGAGGTTCCCCCTGAGCAGCAGGAGAGGAGCCTCAGTCTGGACCAGGAGGACCCAGAGCCCCCACAGCTGTCAGTCTGTAAGGAGGTTCCCCCTGAGCAGCAGGAGAGGAGCCTCAGTCTGGACCAGGAGGACCCAGAGCCCTCACAGATTAAAGAGGAACAGGAGGAAACCTGGATCAGTCAGGAGGGAGAGCAGCTTCAAGGCCTGGAGGAGGCTGATACCAAAGACTCCATATTCACTATAAGCTGTGTGAGAAGCCTCCATGATCAACAGCAGGGTCAGTCCCCACATCTGCGAATATTAGACCGGCGGCTCCGGGACTCGACGTCGGTTAGCTTAGCCTTTAGCTTATCATTGTTCTCTTCTAGCGCCGTACACCTAGCCTCTAGCACGTCCACCCTGCCAGTCCAAGTATTCAAGCCATCTTCCACGGAGGTTATAATAATTAAATAATTTAGGACCTGCTCAGAGGTCATCAATCGGCACACATGCGATGCATGCATGCAATTCGTATCTGCGATTAACCCATCCCGTCGTCCTTCCCCCCCAAGGGCAGCCGGGAGCAGACAGGCGTCAACGTGAGCCGCGCCAGGGGACCAATCCAAGTGCTCCTGTCCGTCTTCGTCAAGGACGCCACAGCGTTAGCGATCTGTTGTTGTGCATGTTTTTCCATTGGGTTTATCTTATCGGGGGGGAAACCCTTGGGAGCACGGGGAGAACATGCAAACTCCACACAGAAAGGCCTGGGAGATACCCTACCTGGGTAACTGGCATCATGGAAACCTGGTCCCCAAGCGGGAATCGAACCCTGGACCTTCTTGCTGTGAGGCGACAGTGTTAACCACTACACCACCGTGCCAGACGCTCGACATGGTCATTAACCGACGTCCAGAGGCTGTCGAGTTTGGTTTCGAGCAAGGCAGCGGGGATTGCCTGAGCTCTTCAATTAGCCCAGCAATGGCGGTTATATCAGCGGGAGCGTCGTCCTTCTTGGATTAATTTCTCAGTTGTCTCGTCGCCATTGTGGTTCTTGCAGCCAAAATAAATAGGTAGAAACATAAAGGGGGTATATACAAAAAGGTTTAACCGAGTTGAAAATATAAAAAGAGGCTTTTAGGACAAAATATTAAAATACGGGAGTCAAATGTGGCAATGAGCGACTACTCCATCCTCAACCCGGAACCGGAACCGCTTGGAAGCTAGTTTTTCAACTTGTATTTAAGGGCAACCGAACAACAAAAAGATGCCAGTGAGGGAATAGGTAAGAAGCTCTTTCCAACGCGTGGTGCTGTTGATAGTAAATCACGTCTTCTCGTTGAGTGCATTTAAAACGTTTTATTTTCGCTTGCAGGGTGGAAAAGCAAAGCATAACATAATCTCTGTGTTTAAACTGTAACTTAAACAAGTAAACTAATGTTGCAAATAAACCTGAAAATAACTCCAAACAACTGAAAACAAACAAAACATGCACCGTGCACGGTTGAAAAACTGTGTGGCTTCCCTGTGACGGTTCCCCAATTCCCTGAAAGGCAGAGTTTAAGTTTAGTTTAAGTTTAAGTTTATTTGGATCCCCATTAGCCACAGCAGTGCTGGGGCTATTCTTCCTGGGGTCCATAACACATAAAATACAGTTACAGACGTATACACTCACAACATTTACATGTCATACAGACAATTAAAACAACAATAAAAACCCTTATACACTCATAACATTTACATGACATACAGACCATTAAAACAACAATAAAAACCCTTATACACTCACAACATTTACATGACATACAGACCATTAAAACAACAATAAAAACCCTTATACACTCATAACATTTACATGACATACAGACCATTAAAACAACAATAAAAACCCTTATACACTCACAACATTTACATGACATACAGACCATTAAAACAACAATAAAAACCCTTATACACTCATAACATTTACATGACATACAGACCATTAAAACAACAATAAAAACCCTTATACACTCACAACATTTACATGTCATACAGACAATTAAAACAACAGTAAAAACCCTAATCAAATTCATAATACAATATAAAAATACAAAATTATACAATATTTTTATAATATATCCCTATCAGACACATGCCTTTTCATCCATATATACCTATCTCTTTATCAGACACATACATTTTAATTTACGTACACACTATCTATTAGGGAATGTCAATTTCTTTGGTTGAAAATGTTGTTTTACCACGATTTTGAAACGGCATTTACTATTCTCCTGCTTAACATGAGTGCTAGGCGAGGCGAGTGCTAGGCGAGGTAGAGCATCAGGAAGGAATTTAGTTTTAATTTCACATTTAGAGATGTCTCTAATAGTACAGATGGAGGCTCTTGTTAAAGAGCGACTAAAAACAGCTGTTGAGGATATAATTGAAAATATGATTAACGTTTATTAGGAAAAGGATTCCCGGTCAAAATGGCAGATCGAGCGTCAAAACAAGCTGCTGGACATCCTTGTGAAAGCCAAGATATAAAGTTACAAAGAGCAGGTTTGTGTTTTCATAATGTTTTGCAGATGATTTGACAGGTTATGGCTGAACGAAGCAGGTAACGCACAGCACCGTTCAATATCACAAACTAGCAGCGCGTGTTTTACTCACATATGTATCCTTTCTCCAAATATCAATACAATAGGTTTGATTGATTGAGTGACAATTTTATTAACAGATTGCAGAATGGGTACAATACAGTACAGCTCAATACACACAATTGTTAAGGGGATGCAGACCAGAGAAAGACTTTCGTCTTGTTTACATCAGGATCCCCCATTTTCAATTCATCATATATATGACATACATGACATACAGATAGACATGGACTTCAAAATTGCGAGATTGACCCCTCTGCAAAAAAAGGGCAGCAAATTAGACCCAGGCAACTACCACCCTGTTTCTACTCTTACCTCCATCTCGAAAGTCATGGAGAAAATAGTCTACGAACAGGTCGAAAAGTACCTAGCGGGAGAAAATCTAATCTACGAATTCCAATCTGGCTTCAGAACATCCCACTCCACTGACACATGCCTTCCCTATTTGAACGACCACATCAAACAAGAGGTGGACGCGGGCAAATACTGCGGCATGGTCATGCTGGACCTACAAAAGGCCTTCAACACTGTCAATCACTCCATTCTGATTGACAAGCTAAAAGCAATTGGTTTTGATTAGGGATGTCCGATATTATCGGCCTACCGATATTATCGGCCGATATCGGCATTAACACTTTGATCGCCATGGGTTAAAATTCATAATTTACCATCCCTCGCCAGCTCTATTTGTCTATGGAGAAGTTCCCCTTCTTTGCAGGGCTATAACTTTTTTAATTCTATTGCTAAATTGCCATTATTATGGCCCATTCAATGTCCTATATGTATTGTTCAGGGTGTAGCAACGTTAAACTTTTTCATTCACATATTCATACTAAAATATGGTCTAAAGTATAAGTATGTTTTTATCGTTTTCTGCAGCTTTCTCCAGAACTTGATTTATAGCTCCAAATGCATTATATTGATGATGAAATACAGTTTGATAGCAATCGGCGCAAGATAAAAAATGTCAACTGGACGTGGTTCTAGAAGTTACTACGTGTCATCTGATGATGACCGGATGGGCGGGGGATCGTTTATAATTCCGTGGGCAGCGTTAGATGATTCATCCAGAGTGGGTCATATGTTCATCATAGCAGTTTATATGGAACATGTTAGAATATAACGCTGAATCTTACCGTGGCTTCCTCGCGCCGCTGGCAGATGAGCGTGGAACAGAATTTATTCTATTATGGGATGGAGAAATGCCCGATCCATTTCCAGGTTGTATAATAGTATATACGTCCAAATCATGTTGTTTTTTCGAGTTATTTGCACCGATCGATGTCCAGTGTATCAAGACGGAGTCTCTCTAACGATAGCGAGTGCCCGGACCACATATGGATGAGCACTACCGGTTCAAAGGCTCATTTCCGGTTGGCGATCTGCCGATCGGCCACCAGATGGCGCTCTTGAACCGCTAGAGAGTTGAGTGGAGCTTTGCAGTGTGTCTCAGGGCTCCGGAGGGGAAATATGATTTCGGTCACAGATTTTTGAAATATTGACATCAAAGACGAGTTACGGCGTCTTCGGCAGAATGAGCATGGCTAGGAATGACGTCTTAACTCGTCCCCGGCGATCATAGTGTTAAAATGTGATATCGTAAAATATCGGTATCGGTTTTCTAAAAAAAAAAGGAAAAAAAAAAATTATACTATAACCTTTATTTACCCAGGCAAGCAAGTAAGAACAAATTCAGATTTTATTTATTGTCAAAAGTATGCATAATGTTGTGTTAATTCCACAACAAGCGATATGTAATGTTAATTACCTGAAATTATTCCATTTTTGGGGGGGGGGGAAACCCTGCATATATCGGTATCGGTTGATATCGGTATCGGAAATTAAGAGTTGGACAATATCGGTATATCGGTATCGGTAAAAAAGCCAATATTGAGCATCCCTAGTTTTGATAGTTTATCAGTGAGCTGGATGCAATCCTACCTGGAGATGGTAAACGGTACTCTACCCCCCCCCCCTCACAGTGAGCTGTGGTGTTCCACAAGGAAGCATACTAGGACCGCTACTGTTCCTAATTTATGCAAATTACATGTTGTCAGCTTGTGACTGCAACTTGTTCTTGTTCGCGGACGACTCAGCCCTGCTGGTCTCTGACAAGAACAAGTTACAGGTTGAAAAAACCCTCAGCTCAGAACTCTGCAGAATCTGCACCTGGCTCACTGATAACAAACTATCATTACACCTGGGTAAAACAGAGTCCATTCTCTTCGGATCAAATAACAAACTCAGCAAGACCGACGGCTTCTCAGTTACAGTGGGTGACAATATTCTCACAAGGAAAGATGAAATTACATACCTAGGTTCCATCCTAGAGGCAAATCTTTCCTGTGACAAAATGGCATCCAAGGTAATAAAAATAGTCAACCAACGAACAAGATTATTGTACCGGATCTCCTCTCTGGTAAACAAGAATACCATGAAGACTGGCAGGAGCACTCATTCAAGGGTACTACGACTATGCTTGCACCTCATGGTACCAAAGCACCTCAAAGGCGCTAAAAACAAGATTACAAACATCACAAAACAAACTGGTCAGACTACTACTTGACCTTACTCCTAGAACCCACCTCACCCCTGCCCACTTTGACTACCTAGGATGGCTTAGAGTAGACGACAGAGTACAGCAACTTGCAATGGGCCTGGTCTACAAGATACACTATACATTTACATTTAGTCATTTAGCTGACGCTTTTATCCAAAGCGACTTACAAGTTCTGTACGACAAGACAGCAAGAAGGGTACAACTCTATCAGCTGAGTAACAATGTTCATCAAAGTGGTGCGTGTTACAGTGTAGGTTCGTTTATTAGGACAAGTGCATGACAGTAAGGTTAGTCAGGGTTACCGTACTTTTCGCACTATAAGCCGCACCTGACTATAAGCCGCAGCAGCTAAATTGAATGATGTGTACATATATAAGCCGCACTGGACTATAAGCCGCATGTGCTTTAATGTTTAATTACCATATGTAAGGAGTGGAGCCTGCGGCTTAATTTGACTCAACACGGGAAACCTCACCCGGCCCGGACACGGAAAGGATTGACAGATTGATTGCTCTTTCTCGATTCTGTGGGTGGTGGTGCATGGCCGTTCTCATATTGAGCTTTAAGTTCCCACCTCTACAGAGAATGACTCCCATTGGGACACAATACTGTCGGACAAATAACAAGAATTAACTCATTTACAAGTTGTATTAAGTTTAGCAAATAAGGGATAAATAACATTTCAATGCAGTAAAAAAAGCAATATTTCGATTTTCGGGTTTTGTCCACATATAAGCCACACCGCTATATAAGCCGCAGGGTCGAAAAATGGGGGGAAAAGCCGCGGCTTATAGTCCGAAAAGTACGGTAGATTTTTTTTAATTTTTTTTGAAGGTACCCATGTACATGTCAAAATACTTCCCAAAGGTCAGTGAATACCACGACCACAACACCAGAGGAAGCTCAACAAATCATGTTAAACCCAGATTCAGCTCAAACAAGGGACTGATTGATTGATTGATTGACTAAACACGTTTAGCAATTATGCCACATCAATGTGGAACGCCCTACCCAAATAATGTTTTAAATTATGGCTATGTGTCTAATCTGCCCGTCGCTTATCAAAGAATCATTTTCCAGTCAGTGTTGTCAAGGCAGATTGGTTTTTTATCACTTCATTTCCGTTTGAGAGCATTTTGAAAAGCACCCGTTTTCAGGTGAAAAACAACACATTCTATGATAATCGCCTTTTACTGGAATATTCCAGAACGTTGATATTTGTCGGCCTATTTATGAATCGTTTTCAAATAAACGCTAGATGATCAATAGTATACGTGCACGCACGTTCGAGCCGCACGCTGATAATAGCTGCTTTCATTTCCTCATGGATTTTACAGTGAAACAGCTAGAGCAGATATCACAAAAAAGCTTATATCTCCTCGAAAACAAGTCTGATTATCCTAACACTGATAACATAGATTCCTTACCTGACATCAGATGGTATCCAAATGGTATATTCCAATTCCTGATCACCATTTGAAAAAATCGATAAGTATATTGATCCAACGTGTGTACAGTATAACCCATGCTCGCCGCGGCTCAGAGGATCCAGAATGAACTCTGTTAACTCCGGCTGCATCAGTGGACTGGAAAATGTGGACTGGAATTTTTTTTTTCCCCATCCATTTTCATTGAGTCCATTCCAAAAGGGTGATTTACCATCTGGGAGACGATAGGGGGGGCGCTTTTTTCACATCTGATCGCCGGCGGCCCCTGGATTTCCAACGGTAGGCTCGGGTGATGCAATATGATTTCAGATCGCCAAAAAAAAAAAAAATCCGAGAAAAGCCGCGACGTGGCTTTCAACGTAACTATCGTAAACCCGAGATTAGCCGTTAGTGGCAATCAAAGTGTTAAAGAGCACCTACGGAGACTGCAATTCGAAACTGGCCACCGTAAATGTCCAAACCCCCCCACCCCCTACTAATAGACAGTCTCTTCCCCACCGTATGTATATATTCTCTCCCCACCGTATGTATATTTCTCTCCCACCCACCCCCCCTCCCCATCTAATGTACAGTCTCCTCCCCACCGTATGTATATTTCTCTCCCACCCACCCACCCCCTCCTAATGTACAGTCTCGTCCCCATCATATGTATATATTCTCTGTCAGGATCTATGGGTAACAGTACTGTATATTTGCATATCGTATATGTCACAAATGTAACAGTACTATATACCTGTATGTCATGTATGTCACTATGTCATAAATGTCATGATGTCATGTATGTTGTGTATGTCATAAATGTCACTATGAATTGAAAATGGGGGACCCTGATGTAAACAAGACAAATGTCTTTCTCTGGTCTGCATCCCCTTAACAATTGTGTGTATTGAGCCGTACTGTATTGTACCCATTCTGCAATCTGTTAAATAAAGTTTTCATTCATTCATTCATTCACACACAGTACTGTTACGTCTAGACATTTATGACATACCAGATCTACAAATATACAGTACTGTTTATGAGTACAAAAATAGTCTAAAAGGAGAGTATATACAGGTGCAGCTCAATACATTTGAATATCGTGGAAAAGTCTATATATTTAGCTGTATTGATGCAGTCATTTGTGCAAAAGGAGCCCCAACCAAGTACTGTGTGAACATACATGAACATACTTTTCAGAAGGCTGACATTTCTATATACAAAAGAAAAATACATCTATTTTTTATTGGTGATACAGAATTTTGGGCTTTCATGAGCTTTAAGACATAATCATCCAAATTAAAACAAATAAAGGCTTGAAATATTTCACTTTGTGTGTAATGAATCTATAATCTACGAGAGTTTCCCTTTTTGAATTGAATTACTGGAATAAAATAACTTTTCCACGATATTCTAATTTATCGAGCTGCTCCTGTACATTTGAGGAGGTTGGGTATGTGGGGGGGGGGGCTGTACATTGGAGGTGTTTGGGGGGTGGGGGGGGAAACTGTACATTGGAGGGTTTACTGGATACATTAGAACTGTAGTAAAACACTAATCAAACCCCCATGTTTCTACCATGTACGCTTATAAAGTTATAAAGGGAATCTATGTGGAGCATTTGTGATAGCTTTACCATCAATAATGGTCGTGATAGTCACTGATGTAGGCTAGTTGGTGCATAGTATGAGTTGAGGGAAATACCGCGTGTGGCGTCGGACTAGCAAAGATAATTCTGGTTGACAGTTTTCCTGTTCTTCAATTCTCTGTTCTCCTCTCCAGAGCCCCCACAGCTGTCGGTCTGTAAGGAGGTTCCCCCTGAGCAGCAGGAGAGGAGCCTCAGTCTGGACCAGGAGGACCCAGAGCCCTCACAGCTGTCAGTCTGTAAGGAGGTTCCCCCTGAGCAGCAGGAGAGGAGCCTCAGTCTGGACCAGGAGGACCCAGACCCCCCACAGCTGTCAGTCTGTAAGGAGGTTCCCCCTGAGCAGCAGGAGAGGAGCCTCAGTCTGGACCAGGAGGACCCAGAGCCCTCACAGATTAAAGAGGAACAGGAGGAAACCTGGAGCAGTCAGGAGGGAGAGCAGCTTCAAGGCCTGGAGGAGGCTGATACCAAAGACTCCATATTCACTATAAGCTGTGTGAGAAGCCTCCATGATCAACAGCAGGGTCAGTCCCCACATCTTAACCAGACTGTAGACAACCACAAATATTAATGTTTATTAAAGGCTAGGCAAATTGTATTCCGATTCAAAATTATGTGTGGGTAGTAGTTGTTTATTGCTGGGTTTGAGTAGGAGCTAGTAATTAGGTCTGAATTTGAAGTAAAACACAAGATACTTGTGCCCTAAAGATAAGGATAAGCACTCAATGAAGAAACCCAATCCCGGTGCCAAACATCTATGCTACATATAGATTGATGTAGAACTACGTTTCTGTCGCCCGACGGTTGAGTGCCGGAAACGTAGATTACGTTTTTCTCACGGTATTGGCTATTGCCATTCATAATTCAGCGGGGCACCTTGTGCATGCTGTACTGAATGTGTCTGAGCTGGCAGACGGTCTTATACCGCCCTCTAACGCCTTCGGCCGCTATTGCACTCCATTAGAAACAATGTAGTTTATTTTTTTACCGAGCTGCGGCGGGTCCTAAACACTCGGGCAAAACACGCGCTTGTAGGGATGGCCTGGACAACTGACCCCGCCCGCCCGTTGAAGTGCAATGCCCAATAACGTCGGAGACAGGATCGCTGTGGATAACTGGAACGGCGATCAGATAATTGGATAATTTTTTTTGCATTACATCAGAGACCAGGTAAGGACTCTATATATCCAATCTTGCGTTGATCTGATATTTCTTTCTCCCGCGATTGAAGCTATCTGTGTGTGCTGTGTGTGGCTGTTTACCGTTGGGTGCAGGAGGGGGGGGGGGGGGGGGGGAGCGCCGTGCTCCAGGGTCCATTTCATGTATGCACGAGGAGACATAATAATGATAATCTAGCGTTGATTTCAGCAAGATTCGATAATCAGGTGAAAAATGACAACGTAATAAGTGGATTCCACTCGGAACGCTATTTTTATTTTCACGTCTTTTTCCTGGAATTACTCAGAAGCACCCAAACTATATTCATATTCAAAACGGTATAAAACGGAAATGTACGGATGAAAAAATTATTTGTTTTTTGCACGTTGACTGGAAGCAACTCACTGACAATCGACAGTGTTATTAGCAGTGTTGCGATGCTCATATCAACACTGGTTGCACGCACGCTAATGACGCCACGTGCACGCACGCTCCCAGGCGCGTGCTCCCGCGCATGCACATAAATGTTCCCTCGCATAAGGACAGACTAAAAACAGTGCCTAATTGCCTCTACGAATGGAATGTAACACCTGACGACCGGCGCTATTGATATGCAAAGTAGCCAGGTGGGTACTGCGAGTTGGCGCATCAGTCGAGTGCGCTTCTGCTCACAAAACTTTGGTTGCACGGAGTGCAACCTCGTCCCATGAGCAACACATCACTGGTTATTAGACCCATAGCTATAATATAAAATATAGGTTTAGCTCTACAAACAAGGTGAGCGTTTACATGGGGTTAATGGACGGCAAGGCCAGATGCACTTCCCGGAAGGGGCGTGGCACCCAATGTGTTAAGAAAGACCCGCCCAGTTAGAAAATAAACAGAATTCCAGGAGTTTGATAGTATTTACTGAGGATGGCAGGATCATGTTGATTAGTCAAGTCAAGTCAAGAGTTTTAATTGTCACGGCATACAGGTATACAATGAAATGCGGGTGGTCTTGCCCGCAACGATGTGCAATACAGTGGTACATATAATAGAATCAAAAAATGAAAAAACAACATTGTGCAGTAAACAGGTAACAGGTAACATGGAGTGACATCTCGGTATCTGTACATAGTTATTTACACAGCATATGGGACATGCTAGTTAGCTTTGGTAGTGCAATACACTGTTCCTGTTATTCTAATTTAAAGTGTCCTTTCCTTTGGCCATAAGTGTGCGTGTGTGCGACATGAGTGTGTGCCCGCTCATGTTAAAGTGTTAAGTGGCTGCTCGTGTGTGAGCGTGCACAGTGTGCGTGTCGTGTGTGTGTTCATGTGTGCTTGTGTGTGGATAGTTCAATGTTCTGAGCACTCAATGTTCATTGTTCATGGCTCTGATGGCCTGGGGGAAGAAGCTGAGCCTAAGCCGCTCTGTCCTAGTAGCTGGGGTTCGCAGGCGTCTGCCTGACCTCAGCAGCTGAAACAGGCTGTTATTGGGGTGGTGAGGGTCTTTCATTATCCTACAGGCTCTGGATTTGCACCTCTTGTTGTATAGAACCTGCAGGGGGGGTAGTGCAATACCCGTGGTACGCTCGGCTGAGCGCACCACTCTCTGTAGGGCCTTCTTGTCCTGTGCCGTGCTGTTTCCATACCAGGCAGTGATGTTTCCGGTCAGGATGCTCTCTACAGCTCAGGAGTAGAAGGACTGGAGTATCTTCCCCGATACTCTGAACTTCCTTAACTGTCTCAGGTGGTAGAGGCGCTGTTTCGCCTTCTTTACTACTGTGTCTATGTGTGTTGACCATGTCAGGTCCTCTGAGATGTGGACCCCCAGGTACTTAAAGCTGCTCACCCTGTCCACGGTAGCCCCGTTAATCATCAGTGGTGTGTGCGTCTCCTGCTGTCCTCTCCTATAATCCACGATCAGCTCCTTGGTTTTACCAATGTTCAGGAGCAGGCTGTTGTCCTGGCACCAGCGTTCCAGTACCTCAACCTCCTCCCGGTAGGGAGTAGGATTAGGGAGTAGGATATAAGGTTTAGGATAAGGGGTGTGGGGGCAGGAGGAAATGGTTAGAATGAGAGCTCCAGGTATTGACAATGCCAATGCTACGTACATACCCTACCACATGGCCCCCAATGGCCACCGCAATCTAACATGTAGATATATAGCCAGCATCTCCCTGGCTCTCGCCAAATGGGCAAATCCGTGGGTGTTTCGTCAAGTTAGGCCCACGACACCTCAACAGTTAGTTCCAGGCTGCGGTTACATTAACACTTTGAGCGCCACGCCTGGTTTTCCGTTTTACCGGCTGAATGCCACCATCGGCGCCAATGTTAACGTTAATATCGCCTAATCTATGTTTTAAATTATGGCTATGTGTCTAATCTGCCCATCGCATTATCAAAGACTATTTTCCAGTCAGTGCTGTGAAGGCAGATTGTTTTTTTATCGCGTCGTTTCCGTTTTAGAGCATTTAGAAAAGCCCCCGTTTTGATATAAAAAACAGCTCATTCTAGAGCATTCTATGAAAATCGTCTTTTAGTGGAATATTCCACAACATTGATATTCGTCGGCCTTTTTTATGAATCGTTTTCAAATAAACGCTAGATGATCAATATTATACGTGCACGCAAGCACATTACGGCCGCGCGCGGATAATCACTCCGTTGATTTCCTCACGGACTTTTACAGTGAAACCGAAAGAAGACATTTCACAAAACAGCTTATAACTTCATCAAACTTACTCTGATTATCCTAACACTGATAACATAGAGTCCTTACCTGACATCAGATGGTATCCAACTGGTATATTCCAATTCCTGATCACCATTCGAAAAAATCGATACGTGTATGGATCCAACGCGATACTGTAGAACTCCATGATCCGCGGGGATCTGAGGTTCCAGAATGAACTGTGGTAACCCCGGCTGGATCAGTGAACTGGAAAATGTGGAGTACCGGATTTTTTTCCCCATTCATTTTCATTGAGTCCATTCCAAAATCACTTATGTCATCTGGGAGACGACAGGGGGCGCTTTTTTCCACAGTGATCGCCGGCGCCCCTCGGCTATACTCGGGTAGGCTCGGGTGATGCAATCATTTTTCAGATCGCAAAAAAAAAAGAATCCGAGAAATCTCGTGAGTGGCTAGCAACCACCTATAAAAAAAACCAGAGAAATCTCGTGAGTGGCACGGAAAGTGTTAAAGGCAAAACAATTTCGTTTAATTGCACTTTTCTGAACGTTGCATTTATGCAGTCAAGTTAGACGCCGTTTGTCTCCTGTATGCGCGGGAGGTATTTGTCGCGTGCACAAGCCAGACAGAGAGAGAGAGCACAGAGCACGCGTGTGTATAATAATGCAGGACCTGTCGCAGAGGTCTTTAATTGGCATGCAACGACACTCAATGTTAGCGTGTGTGTGTGTGCGCCTAAAAGCACAGCAGAGAATTATGGCATCATTAACCGAACTCAGCCCAACGTCTCTTCACCATCCATTATTTTCTGCACGTCGGCAGATCTATGTCGGTGTATGTTACTCCACTTCCACTTGTCCTTAAACGTATACGATACCATTTCCAATCACAGCTCACGAGCAAAAACCTGCTCTCGTAAATTACACACTGGACTGTAGCCTTTTTTCACCTGCTCCAACAACTGTCTGGCATTTAGTACAATATGCAGGTGCGTGGGCTCACGCTGTCTATACAGTGCGATAAAAGGACATATAATAAGCCCCTTTGTATTGTAAGTAACCGTTGCATTTGTACTGTGTTCATTCAATAAATATAGTTCTCATGGCGTGAGAGGGACGAGGAGTTGTGATGATGATCCCAAGATAATAAACGCCCGTTTATAAAGAACCGACCTGTGTCCGTGTGGTTGGGGAGAGAGCTACAGCCTATACAGGTCTATCGGTCTGTCTACATTACAATTGAATAGGCTAAACTTCGTTTTAAACTTCTTGAATTCACATTTCTTTAGTTTGCAATAATGCAACTGCAAGCCAATGTTCCGAGACATATTACCTTTTATTGGTTAGGTTTAACGGGAGTATTTAATGCTCGGACATTCCAACTGGCTAAAGTGATATTACCATCCCTATAGGGTTGATATTAGGAGTCATCATAATCTGACTTTATAGAGTGAAATAGGACATCATGAACAATGTAAGAGCGCACAATAACACTCCAATCAAATAATACTAGTCGCTCTTATGTAGCTATAGGCAATAACAAATAAATTAAGTCATGTCTCTGACCAGACCAGGAAATTATTATGTAGCCTGGGAGTAAAAGAAATAATTATATATATATACACACACACGCATATATACATACATATGACATACCCGTCCGTTCGAGGGAATGCTTTGATAACGAAAATTAAGCTTATATAATAATAATGATGATAATAATAATAATAGAAGTATTGTAATAATAATTTAAAAGAGAATAGGCTATCTTCAGTCAGCCTTAATTTAGGCTATGGTCCTAGAGCTGCATTTAAAGAGGAAAAATCAAGCATAGTCTATATTCTCTGGTAGTCTATAGTCTGGTAGTATAAAAAAGAAGGGGAAAAGGTTTGGCTCATGCCGCTGTTCATCTTATTAATAGCCGATGGAATGTTTCAAAGTGACGGGTTGTCCTCCATGCGTTGCTCACTAGTGCCTCCCCTGCTCACTAGCGTATTTTACATCTTGAGCAATAATATTTGCGTCTTGTTCTAGCAGCGGTCTGTGATATCATCATCTGTCATATCAAGGGCACGCGGACATCGGTGTCTACTGCGTATCTGGCTCGCGCATATTACATGGCACTGTTGCAGGAAAACCCCCTTTAAGCGTTGCTGCTAGGAAAACGAAAATTGCCTGCCAAAACGGCGTTGCCTTTTAACTTGGACATGCAAACGAAATAATTCTAAAATGATACGTTGTAAGTGTAACCAATGGGCCCCAGTGTCCCAGAACTCCCCCCCCCCACCCCCACCCCCCCCCCCCCCATGCTATGATATCCACAAGCCGAACCTCCCTATGTTATCCTATGTCAAAAATAATGATACGGCAACAATAGATAAGAAAAGGAATACTCTTACCCTTTGTTTTACTTTGGCCCCAAGCTGACATTATTTCTCTTCAACGAAATCCACTACCTGCCTTTCAATGCTTCTTCCAACATCTTATTTACAGCTTTTCACAAATTTCCACCCACGAATCCCCAACTCTCCCAATAATGATCAATCGTGCTATAAATCCTCTGCATCCTACTTCCGCCAGACAAACCCTAGTTTCCATCCTCACTGTTCAGTTTCTGCTGCCAAATCTGCATATCTCTAACTTTTCCTTTTGTATGCCTCCTCCACTGAATCCTCCCAAGGCACAGTCAATTCTATAAAATAAACTAACCGCTGACTACGAGACCATAATACTAGGTCAGGCCTCAAGTTAGTGCTAACTATCTCTCCTGGAACAACAAATCGTCCTCCCAAATCTACCTGCATATCCCAATCAGTAGCTCCATTTAGGTGGCCTGACTCATGCCTGCCTAAAAAACCTATGTCCTCTACATTTCTCTTCCTCCCAGACAAATTGAATGGCTGCACCCTCCATCCGACTACATCCCGAATTCACTTGTACTCTTCTACTTTCAATTCCTAAAACCGGGTTATGTCGCCATGTATACCTTGAGAAAGTCTTACAGCCTGACATAATATGGTTGTATAAGTTGTTCTGCCCTCCTGAGTACCAGGGGCGCGAGAAGTCCGCGGGGAGTGGGGGTGCTGAGATATCGATCGTTTTTGATTTTTATTTTTTTTTATATAATTTTTTTTTATATAAAATATATATATTATATATTATACTTGTAGTTGTATTGTCTGCGAGACATCGCCACCACGCAACACGTCAAAATGCTCGCTATCTGCAAACAGCTCCACATGTCTGTCAGTCATAACCAACACTCTCGTTCACTAGGATACTATGATGAATTGAAAATGGGGACGGTCCCTGATGTAAACAAGACGAAAGTCTTTCTCTGGTCTGCATCCCCTTAACAATTGTATGTATTGAGCTGTACTGTACTGTACCCATTCTGCAATCTGTTAATAAACTTTTCAATCAAACTTTTCAATCAAAACAGCTGCCCAACTCCGCGCTCTGAGCGTTCTGAATGCACACATCACAGCCCAGCTTACCCCATCTGGCTGTTGCGCCCTCTGTGTCACTGTCGCAACAACAATAGCTGCAGGAGCGATAATAATAATAACACACATTACCTTTCCGAAGACGGTAAAACACAGAAGGTGGTCTTGCGTTCAGGAGTGGTGGAAAATAAACTCCTTCATGACAACATGAATGTCCAGTGAGTCCAGAATATCCGGATGCATATGCTGCAGCAAGTCCAGGTTATTATTATTAAAGAAATCAGATGAGACATTTCTTTGAGACACAAGTAAACACACTCTCCACTTCAGACAGCTATTTATTTTACCAACGGATTTCCAGTTCCGCGTTGACGCTTCCAGGCCGCGTCTATTCGAATCCCAACCGGTTCATGAGTGGCTACACGCTGTTTTTAATAACACTGCATTATCGAGACAGCGCCCCTATGGATCTGGCAATGAATTCCAAGAATAGGGTAAATCTGCAGTGCCGTTCCGCTCTATGACATTGAGTAGCGTCGGTATTCCAATGGAATAAAGGCCAAAACCACCTTGCAGTTGCAGTTACCCTCCCCGCCAGCTGGGGGTGCTGGAGCACCCGTCGCACCCCCACTTCTCGCGTCCTTGCTGAGTACTGCTAACTAGGGGTGTAACGATTCCACCTCACAACGATTAAATTCGATTACGATTCTTCAGGCAACGATTCAAATGCATCATGAAATCTCTTCATTTGACCACGATTCGATTTCGATACATTTTCTATCAGTTAATTCCCCCCAAAAATTTTGAATACACAAATATGGCTGGGGGAACTGATTCACTCAGCATGAATGGAATATAGGTCAATAAAAACAATACACAAAAAAAACACATAAAAAAATATATATAATTATGTTCACACAATATTGTTGACCATTAACACATTGGTTGCCAACAATGAATGACGAATTATCGCTTGTTTGCCACCACTCCAATCAATGAGAGGACGAGCACATTTGCGAACGCTTTAAACTATATCTTAAATTATGGCTATGGTTCTAATAGACCCGTCGCTTATCAATGACTTGCTTGCAGTCAACATGTACGAAACGGATTGTTTTTTCATCAATACATTTCCGTTTTATACCGTTTTGAATACGAGTATAGTTTTGGAAATTTCCTAGAAAGAAAAAAAAGATTCTGCAGTAATAGCCATTTACTGGAATACACACAACACGTTGTCATTTTCCGGCTGATTTTATGAATAGTTTTCAAATAAACGCTGAGATTATCGGATAGTATATGTGTACTTATGCACGCTAGAGAAGCGGGCTGAAATATCGATTACTCTCTGCCGTGCCTGGCGCTTAATGTTACGCACACACTGTACACACACAGGAGACACGTTGTGAACGCTGTGAAAAAAAACTCTGATTAACCCAATACTGGTAAAATAAAGTCTTTACCTCAGATCAGATGTTCTGCAAAAAAATGTATCCAATTCCTGATCGCCATTCCAAATATCGATTGTGTTTATTGATCCAACGTTATACCTCGAAACACATAATCGATGCTTCTTCCAGTGTCCTCAGTGGATGCAATAGTCTCAGATTTCATGCCTCAGAAGTAAAATGTGGAGCCCGGAGTCTTTTTCCTGATGCATTCCCATCGACTCCATTCCAATGGGTGCAATACCATCCGGAGAGATGATAGGGGGTGGTATTTGCCCTTTTCGAGGTCAGAGCCATTCCCAATGATAATGTGAGGCTGGATGGATGAAAAATGTATGGACATCGCTAATAAAAGAAATAATGATTAAATAACGAGAACTCGTCATTGGCAACCAACGCATGGCGGCCAACAACGAGTTTCTCGTTTTGGCACCCAATGTGTTAACACATTCCAGGCCAACCCAAGATATCTCTTTTTTTTCTACTTTTTCTCCTCACTATTTTTCATTTTTTTTCTCCCCTCCCAGTTTAGTCGTTATGCCAAATTCCCCCCTCCCCTTCCTTGGTCGTTGCGCACATTTGCCCCCCACTTGCCGGTCTAGGGAGCCTGAAGTCTATCACATGCTTCCTCCGATACATGTGGAGACAGCCAGCAGCCTCTTTTCACCTGACAGCGAGGACTTCTCACTGGTGAAGTGTAACGTGTGGGAGGATCACACTACCTCCCCCAGTTCCCTCCCTCGCTGTGGCAGGCGCCCTGACCGACCTGTAGGAGTCGCTGTTTACAATGACCAGGACCCACC